>NC_054836.1:20153715-20456746 GCF_018345385.1 Vulpes lagopus | reverse complement strand
ATTGAGGACGGAAGGTATCTGTTGATATGGACTTTTCTCTGGCAGAAACAAATAGTATCACAGACACTCTAGGCTATGGAATTTCAACCCTTTGCCTATAGTGTGTGTGTGTGTGTGTGTGTGTGTGTGTGTAGGTGTGCATGCACCTGTGCATTTAAGCATCTAGGCTTAACACTACATGCATGTCTACCCATTTATACATTTCTATTTAGCTATGTACATTGAATCTCTGTTCTGAGCAGAGTTTTCAAGCTACGTGGTACACAACTTGCTTTTGATAATGAATGAATCACATTAACACCAATACTTAATCAGTCATTTTAATGCTCAAATTTCCTCAACAAGCAATTTGCAAAGCCAGTCTCTTCTAACTGTCTTGGAAAGAAGCTGGTTCCAGATCTGGAAACTGGAGTATGTTTTGCCTGCTGATTAGCAGCAAAGATTTGGCAGCTCTGTGCACCAACTGATTGGAAACTCAAGCCTGCTTCTGCAATGGGAAGAAAAATGATCTAAGAAAGGAAGCAGTAGAGAGCTGATTAAGAAAATACCATTTTGATGTAAAATCAAAGAAAACGCAGAATGCTAGCGCTGGAGGGAAGATTATCCAGTCCAAGCCTTTCATTTTCCAGATGAGAAAACTGCCACTTTTTCAGCCTGCTAGAGCCATAAGTCGCCCGCCTCAGTCCAAACTAATGGACTCAGGATATCTGCAGTGCAGGGCTTCCATCTGTCTTTGTCTTTGTGGAAGCAGAATAGGCTTTAGTGCCAAGCCTGCTTCACAAATCAACAGGAAGGAAAGCAGATACTGAATTCATCTGTAATATGCCACATCTCTGATATGGAAATGCATTTGCTTGTGGATGTTTTCTCTTCTTCCTAAATTCCCAGTAGCACCTAGAGAGAGAATCTATCCTGCCATTTCATTCCACGAATGAGTGGTCCTCAGTCTCTCAGGGCCCTGCCTCAGCCTTCCTTTGGTCATAATCATTAACCAGTAAGCCAGCCTCGGGGACAGCCTGGTCCTAGGATTCAGCTGACCCCCTGAATGAACCGGTGCCTACAACTCACCCCTCCTAGATGGAAATGTGCGTAGGTGGTTGGCAACAAGACACCTTCGCTGCTGCTCCAAGAAGCTGAACAGAGAAATAGGAAGGCGACAGACTCTCAGATACGGATCAGGGCCCACTGAAGTGTATCTTGAGGCTGGGTTGCAGAACTTTTTGGTGCCAGTGGTGGTGGTGGTGGTGGTGGTGTGTGTGCTCGGGCAGGAGAAGGGACATTGATTCTGGGTAATTCAACCCCAGGCATAACAGGGAAACCCTCTATAGAGAACGGAGCAGCCCCTAGCAAGGAGGCTATGGCCAGACCCACCTCGTCTACTCACACCTTAAAATGAGGCTACAGCCATAGATCTCTTTGTACCACGTGTGGAAAGGAGCAAGCATGTCCTTTCCACCACACCTACCCACTCTGGGGACCAAACCCGAGGTAGAGCCATCTTCAGAAACCACAGTGAGGCAGCACCTATGAACATTCTGGTGTTAATATCGAGATGCCAAGACATCAGAGTTTGTCCTCTAAAATATAATCACCAATAGGCACAGCATAACAGAGCTACAGTGAACAATCAGGCATATTTATTCTGTACACTCTTCCTTCTTTCCAGGGCAGGATTGTCCCAGGGCTTCAGAACCTCAAATGTGATTAATTCTTAGCATTTGTTTTTCAAAGAGCCCCCTTCCACTCACCTCTGCAGATGCCAGGCTGCCCTCTGCATGCTCAGATGGGCACGAAGGCCAGGGGTAGTGGACCATGGGAACGCAGCCCCCGAGGGGAGAGTGAGGAAGCCTCTGCCTCCCACTGCTGTCAGCCACTCACACTGCCCTGCTACCTCCAGGTCTGCAGTCCGAGGGGAGCATGGCTCAGAGAGCTCTGCTTCAGCAAGGAGTTTAACTAGGAAGAGAGGAGACTACCGATCCTCTTCTAGGCAAAAATCCCCAGAGACTCTACAATACAGGCCATGCCCATGTGCATTTATAGTATCTACAGTTACTTTTCACCTTCCCCCAGGCCATGACACATAATCTGTTTATATAATTTCCCCCTTCATAACATCATAGATTATCAGCATGCAGGAGATTTAGAGAGGGTCTTGACAAAGTCTTTACTTTGCCAAAAAGAATAAGATTAAGTAGCATAAAGTGCTCACACCTGTGTAACTGGTACTGACAGATTAACTCAAACTCTGGTCTCCCCAAATCCTTAAACAGCCATGGGAGATCTGCTGACTGCCTGCATTTCACTTCCAAACCAGCAGCACTTGTAGGCAAAAGTTCTAAAAGGTTTTGAGAAGTTTTACCCCAACAAAGATACTCAGAGTATTTATGTGTGTGTGTGTGTGTGTGTGTGTGTGTGTGTGTGTTTAATTAATTCTGAAACCAAAGTGATCTGCCTGGATAGCTGAGTAGAAAGTCCTCCGCTCAGGAAATATGGTAAAGAGAAGTGTTCGGGCCATCTTTTGGAAGAGGGATTGATTCTGCTCCGTGGTTGGAGGGATGTACACATCTCTGGTAAACTTTCAGCTAAGCCTGGGCTCTGCAACAGTTATCAGCTATAATGTTGTCTGAGTCCAAAGAACCCCACACATGAGAAGCCTCTGTTATTACAGCCAAAGGTTACACACACTGCTCGTGGCTGGATTAGCAGACATTTGCTCTGCCTGTGTCCATGTATTTACACAGTCCTGAAGGATTATAGACTAAAGCACAATACTTGGCTATCTTTTAATAGCTAATATTTTCAGGATAAATCTCAGAGCTCCCCCAGGAGAGGGGGGGGTGGAAGTCAGCCTGAAATGCAAAATTTAAAGGGAAAAAGTTTGAGCAACCAGGAAGGGCAAAGAACTTCAGGATGGAAATAGAACAGCAGGAGAGCGGATTTCTGGCAAAGAGGAAAATGAGGTGACAAGGAGATTATTCATTAAGACAGTGGAAATAAGAGCTTTCAAGATATAAGGACGGCACTTGTTACTTAGTAGAGTACCTGCCAGAAAGTTTTCCTGTGAAATCATTCATTGGTTACTTTAATTAAAAATATGACTACTAACCAAAGAACCTGCTGCTCTAGGCCATAACCGAAGTACTTATAGTTCCTTGCACTGATTAATAAAAGGACTCTGATTAACCTTGCTGACTCGGGAATTTCATACCCAAGAGAGAAGTATGTTGTTTGGACACTATCATTAATGTGCCCAGGCTCCCACAACCAAAAGAGAATCAAAATCTATAGCTGGAAAAACCGTTGGAAACAACTTTATGGATGTTCACATTTCCAGGATAGAGATCACTAGTGAGAACCAACATGAAAGCTTTGGGGTTTCTTACAGATCCTATGTTCACCCCGGATGCCGTTCATTTGGCTCACAGTAAACTTCCTATTAACAATCCTTGACTTCGCAACTACTTAATGCATGTGGCAGTTAAAAAGCTGTTTGTGTATTTAACTTTTCTTCACATCTTTCCCATTTTAAAGCAGTCATCTGGTAGATGGAATTTTGCTTGCTCGTTTTGCTTTAGAGACACATGTCCTTGCTGTCCTCCAGGAGTTATCCCAAATGCCAACCAGCATGTTTTTGATGCTTGCTTTACAAAGTGTGAGACAGGCTTTTTTTTTTTTTTCCAATTAATAAAACATGATATTATCCGAAGATTTGGTAGTGAAGTTTAACATAGCTTCAAAAGATAAAGTAAGAGCTGTCTAGCTTTAAGAATCATTATTAGGGGCTAGCCTGGGTGGCTCAGCAGTTCAGTGCCGCCTTCAGCCCAGGAGACCCGGGATCGAGTCCCGCATCGGGCTCTGTGCATGGAGCCTGCTTCTCTTTCTGCCTGTGTCTCTGCCTCTCTCTCTCTCTCTCTCTCTCTCTCTCTCTCTGTGTGTGTGTGTGTGTGTGTCTCATGAATAAATAAATGACATTTTTTTAAAAAAAAAATCATTATTAGGTGCCGGGGCTGGTTAGGACACACAGCTTGAACCTGAGTTCTGGAATTCAGCCCTCTGCAACAGGGGTAAGAGAAGATATTCAGTGGGATGAAGAAGCAGAAGTGAATTTCCAGATGCTTTGCTCTGCCTTCCTCACAAAATTCACATTTTACGTTTGCTTACATTATTGTGCCAATTGGATTGTGGCTTTGAGGAAGCAATGTTTAGATCCCAGGTTGATTTCCTTGCCGACAGAGTTCTGAATTGTCTTCCAAAAATTATACACTGATAAACTGACTTGTATACTAACTTAGACATACCATATTCAGGGGAAAAAAAATGTGGTCACTTTCTGAAATTCTATGAAAAATACTATATGTCCTAAAAGAAGTAAAAATGGCTTGAGATTAATTACATCCCTGTTGATCTTCTGCAGGACAATGAAATGTTGAATATAGATTATATTAGTAATCATACAAGCAAATTTAAAGGTAGCATTCTATCTTTTATATGTATTAAACATTGTCTTGCTTAATAAGCCACAAAATAACTAAAACCTGAAGTCCTCACACTTTAAAAGTAAACAGGTAATGCTTCTGTCTCCTCATCTGAATTCTGGTTATATAGGTTTGTCTATGTTATGAAAATTAATCATGCTGTACACATGATCTGTATGCTTTACTGTGTGGAGCCTTTCAAAGGCACTTTAAAAAAATAAAAAACTAGTACATAGCAATCCAATAGCATTCAATGTCCAAAAAGTCCCCTATGATTTAATAAAGTCTCACAAAGTTTAATTCAGCCACATACCCTCTAAAGCCACCCAGAAAATTCCTCAGAATTATTCAGAAAGGAACTAACCCTAACTAATTAACCAGTGTAGCTTGCTCAGCTCTACACTGTTCCCTGGGAATTCCTTTGTGACTTAAGAAATTGATATAACCACTTAGGTCAACTTTGCTTGGCTAGCAACTAGGATTCTATTTATCACTTCTATTTCTGACTGAAATATTAAAAGGTTTGATAATTAGGCTGGAAGACATGTGAAAATGTGAAAAAAAATGAGGAAGCTTTGAAGAAAGATGAGGCTTTCATCTGGGCTGAAGATTGAAGACATAGAGTCTTATACCTGTATTCATATTAAACAGAGAGTACGTGCATTTCTTTCTATACATACAAGCAGGTGCGCACACACAAACACACAATTCCCATATGAGCCCTGAAAATATGACCACAAATCCTATTATTTCTGTGCATACGTTCACCTGGCATGTATAAGAATGGAGTTCTACTTTTCCTTTCCCAGAGGGTGTAATTTTCTCTTTCCCTAGTTGAAAGTCACATCCCACAGTCCTAACACTATGAAAACGCCCATTAGTGTGAATGAATATTTAGCTCTATGAAGACCATAGGAATTGGCTCATATTGACAGAAAGGATTAAAAATGCATATTCTTCTGCTTCAGGTGTGATGACCCCACTGGAAGCAGGAGAAACAGCACCCTTAGTCTCCGGAGCCTGCCCTAAAACTTCCTTTCTCACAACCTCAAAACCTCGGGCGATCCACAGTTTGACATGTCTGGGAGATGGAAAAAGGCAGTCTTTACAACTCAGAGTCAAATAAATTGCATTGACTTGGACCTAAGTTATTTTCATTGACATAAACATAAGCTTAAAAAACACCTTAAAAATGTATTTAGCATTCAGACAGTCTTTCACTGAACAAATCCCTAAGGTGAAAGTAGTCTTATATATAGTATATGCTTTCTCTTTTTAACTGAGCCCCATCAACTACTTTATAAAAAACAAACCTCTTCATTATCTTCCAGTCAAAACAGCAATGCCAATTTATGATAAAACCCTCCAGGAAAAATCATAAACACAGTAACTGGCCTCCACTGTTCTATCCTTCCTTCAGAACTAACAACCAGAGTACAGAAAATGAATGCGGAAATGTATACCATTAACATTAGTCTCTGAAAACTGATGGTGCTGATGATTTATATGTGAATGGAAAGTACTTTCAACATGAAAAAAGAATTGCGCGCGCTCTCTCTCTCTCTCCAAATGCTGTACACGAGACCTTATCATCTATTTTGTTTAAACAGAAATGATGTTGAACATGGTGTTTGTTTGTAGTCTGCTCACCAGATGGCCTCGCTACTCAAGTTCCCCGTTAACTAGCTGATTTGGGAAAATCAGAATCTGCGCACTTGTCATTTATTTCTGATTTCCTGAGAGTGGGTTCCAGAAAATCCCTTGATAAAAAAAAAAAATCCAGTTCTCATTTTTGTTGCCCTTACTTCTTTAAAAGGCTGACATTTTGTATTTAGGATATCAACAATTTTGAACTATTACTATAGTCAAGGACAAAAAAGTTAACTTTTTTTGGTTTTTCTGGTTTTGGCTTTTTGCCTGAACCGAAAGTTCATTAACATGATGAGGACCATCACGGTGCTTCAAGGCAGAGCTTTACCCATTCATTAACCCTCCAAATGGGGGCAAAAATCCTCTTTTTCATCCAGATAGGTACAGAGATGATATACCTTTAAGTGGCTGCGTGAGCAGAAAGTTAGCAGCCTGCCCCCAAGGCAATCACACTTTCTGGATGAGATCTAAGCAGTAATCTAGAGATGTTTTCTTTATTGTATGTCATTTTAGACAGAAGAAAAGTTAGAAATAAAAGCAAAATTCACTAATTAAATATGATTGTCCAGGATTTCACATTCCGGGCACAAGGAAAGAGAAGGAAGAGAAAAGAAAAGACAGAAAGAAATACAAATATATGCCACCCATGATGCCGTCTAGCTAAAAAGAGAGAAAAAATCAAATTAGAAATATCTCAAAAATACATACTTAAACCACAAGAGCTACAGGTTGAGAGTGGGTGACCAACACTGTGCATTACAAGTAACCCATTTTCTATGTATTTTATAATTACACCTATAATTTTTACCTTGTTTATAAGATGCCAAAACCATATTCTCATCTTCAACTTCAAACACTGTGTCCACATCTATTTGCCTTTGGATTAAAATGGCCTTCAATTTTCCGAAGTCATTTGACTTTAGAGCCTCAAGGAAATTTTTCTTAACTAACTTGGCAGCTGCAGATTTAGTAATAGGGGTAGCGGTGCCTTCTTCCATCCTTCCTTTCCCTCTGGAAGCTTTGTTGTGATTTATCAGGAGAGCGGCACCAAGCAAACAGGCACATGCTGGAGAGCCCACAAACTGTCGGCTAATTTTATCCCAAAGTTATGCTGATCCGTTCTATTTATATAGGGATCATTTCAAACTTCAAAATATCCTTCTTGGCTGTCACAGCTTTTTCAGGTCTTTTAAACTGGTTCTATACTAACTGATTCATTGAATAATACATCGTGTCAGTATCAAGGAAGACCCTTGCGACACATTTTGGAGAATGCAATGTCAGTATTATTTCTTATATGATCAAAGCAATAGCGTAAGATTTAAAAGCTCTTAATGCTTTCCTCCCCCTCCCCAGTAAAAACATCTGGTGCCCAACTGGAGATCCAGCGTCCTGCTCTGATTAAAGATAGCCAAAAATGAAAATTTGTTACAGTTGCTGATACATGTGCTTCCGAAAGCCTATAATAATTTTGTAACATAAGCCGGCAAAATCAAGCAGAGTTGTACACATTGAAAAACAAACAGAAGGTTTTCAAATAACCTAGACTTGAAGAATTTCAATGTCGTGAAAGAAAGCAAGGTAGGGTATGGTGGCAGGACTGTTTTAGGAAAAAAGAGACAAAACAGCCAAGTGCAATCAGAGAATGAACTTTATTTAACAATGTATTTAAAAACAGTTAGAAAAGACTATATATCAGGGTAATTGTGGAAATATGATACCGACTAGGTATTACTTCATAATATGGAAGTACCGTTAATGTATTACATGGTACAGGGATTATGATTATGTAGAAACATATTTTTAAGTGATACACTGAGAGAATTGTCATGATGTCTAAAACTTCTTTTCAAATAGTTCAGAAATGGAAAAATAAATGTGTATGTATATGCATACATGTATGTGCATGTGTAAGTGTGCATGTACATGTGTGTATGGGTAAACAGAGGCAGAGAAAGGAAGCAAATGTGGCAAAGAATTGAAAGTTGGCAAATCCAAATGAAGGATCTTTGGCTGTCCATTTCTTTCAGCTTTTCTATAAGTTTGGCTGTCCATATTCTTTCAGCTTTTCTATAAGTTTGAAAATTTTCCAAATAAAAAGAGAAATAATAAAACTTTAAATTTATAAATCATTAAAAATTAGAAAAATGATGACAGTCAGTATTAATTTAAATGCAGTGAAATCACATATAGTGTTGACAAGAGTCAAAACTGGTGCAAACTTTTTTGCAGAATAATTAGCAATATGAGTTTAAAAACACATAAAATGAAATAGTATTTGATTCTTAGAATTTACTTAAGGATGCAAACATGGACACATATTATAGCACAATTTTTAAATTTATTTCACTGATGCACAACCTAAATACAAGAAAGTGGAAAGTGACAAATCATAAGTATACAACTCATTGAATTTTTACAAAGTGAACACCCCATGTAACTGGCCTCAGATTAAGCCACAGATTAGTCCATGTGGGCTTACAACATTTTTTGTGTCTCCTTCCAATCGAAACACTCAACCTGACCCTCATGACAACCCTTGTCTTGACTTCTAATACTATAGGTTCAGTTTACTCATTTTTTAATGTTTAAATTTTTTGTTAATGTTCTTAATTGTTAAATCTTCAAGCTTAAAATAGTATAAAATATTTGACCTGAAAAGAAGGATGGATAAATGAGTAAAAATGTATGTGTGGGTAATTACATTGTTAATAACAGAAAAGATCTTGGAAGCAATCTAAATGACCAACAGTAGAAAATTTGATAAATTATGACATATTCATTTAATAGAATACTCTTCATTCATTATGGTTAGGTAGCTACACACTTAATAAAAATGACCATGAGGGGCGCATGAGTGGCTCAGTCAGTTAAGTGTCTGCCTTTGGCTCAGGTCATGATCTCAGGGCCGTGGAATTGAACTCTGCATCAAGCTCTCTGTTCAGTGGAGAGTCTGCTTCTCTCTCTCCCTCTGTGTGCTCTTGCTCTCTCTCTCTCTCAAGTAAATGAATAAAATCTTTAAAAATAATAATAAGAGTGACCCTGGATGGCTCAGTGGTTGAGCGTCTGCCTTCGGCTCAGGGTGTAATCCCAGGATCCCGGGATCCAGTCCTACATCAGGTTCCCTGCAAGGAGCCTGCTTCTCCCTCTGCCTGTGTCTCTGCCTCTCTCTCTGTGTCTCTCATGAATAAATTTAAAAAAAATGTCTGTTAGATCAATAATTTATAAATTAGTATGTGCAGTGTAAATATATTTTAAAATATCTATATTTATATAATGTACAAATATGTACTTGTATATATTATATAATTTGTATAATTATATATACTTGCATAATTTGTATATATTTATATAATATACAAAAGTATAAATACATGTACTATGCACACATGGGAAAAAGTCTATAAATACCTATTTCCAAATATCAGCTTTTATTTCTTAGTGGTAAGATTACATTTGATTTTTTCTCGATCTCTTTCTTAATTCCTGAATTCATCTACAATAAGTATATGTTACATTTATGATAAAAAGGTATTTCTGTATATGCATAACATATTAATAAGTTGTTAACTCAGAATAACTATGGAATTATAGGTTCCAGTAAGTAAAGAACTGAATTATTCTTATGTCCTTGGTGCCTAGCATGAATGAATAAATAAATAATAAATGAGTAAAGAATTATTCATTGATTATTTACAAGGTCCTTAGCATGGTGCTTGGTGGCAAATAAGACACCACTGTTCCTTCCACCTGAGTAACTCAACTAGAAATGTGGCATTTATTGATATTATTGATATGTTTTGCTCCTTTCTGACACACCTAAGGGGAAAAAAAACATTCTCAGTAGAGGAAACAAAGAGATCCAAGATTTTTGCATTATTGGAGGATAATTTTTGCTAGAAAAGTCCACCAAAAAGGAATCTATGTAAAATGAAGTCCAAGTTTCACAAAAAGGGAAGAAAGCTCATTTTAAATTCATCTTAAAAAATAGAAGCAGGGGGATCCCTGGGTGGCGCAGTGGTTTAGCGCCTGCCTTTGGCCCAGGGCGTGATCCTGGAGACCCGGGATCGAGTCCCACGTCGGGCTCCCGGTGCATGGAGCCTGCTTCTCCCTCTGTCTGTGTCTCTGCCTCTCTCTCTCTCTATGTGTGACTATCATAAATAATAATAAAAAAATTTTAAAAAAATAGAAGCAGGGATCCCTGGGTGGCGCAGCGGTTTGGCGCCTGCCTTTGGCCCAAGGTGCAATCCTGGAGACCGCAGATCGAATCCCACGTCGGGCTCCCAGTGCATGGAGCCTGCTTCTCCCTCTGCCTGTGTCTCTGCCTCTCTCTCTGTGTGTGTGACTATCATAAATAAATAAAAATTAAAAAACATAGAAGCAAAAATTGCGGGGAACATTTTTTTTTTACCTAATATTTAACAACATTTAAGTTGACAGGAGCTATGTATAATTTATAGGACCACAAAACAAATTGTTTACTATTTTCTGGGTAAGATCATTTTCTGATCCAATTTCATAATAAAGTAAAGCAATATCCTTTGCCTTTGGAGTGACTCTTGTCAAACTAACATAAAAAAGATGATATTTACAAAAGTCTTCAAGAGCTTCATCAGTTTTGCCCAGGGCTTCATTTCATCATTTGATATTCCAATGACCTTCAAACTCAGTGACTGCAATTCCCTCCAAAACACTTCAAATCCATATTTTAAATCTGTTCTTACTCAATCATTAACAGAAATAACTCTGTCAAATCCTCATTAGAAAATGGTTTTATAAAAAAGAAAGAAAGAAAGAAGAAAGAAGGAAAGAAAGAAAGAAAGAAAGAAAGAAAGAAAGAAAGAAAGAGAAAATGGTTTTGTATGTGACATGGGTAGTTCTCTTACATCTTCATCAACTTCATGAAATCTTACTTCATTTACAAAATTGACAATTTCACTTTGCCACAGACATCAGGTAATCAGTCAGAGTGAGGTACAGATTCCAGAGTCAAGGATTTGAGTTTTCCACCTTGTGACCTTAGGGACTGAGATAATGGACAATCAGTGGATAGGCCCCATAATTCTTAATGGTAACAAAGTTTTAAATCTAACCCTCTATTCCAAATTTTATATTATTCTACTTTCAAGAATATATAATGAGTTAAAGGGAAAGGGCAGCAAATACCAGTGAATATGGAAAAGAAAATACGAGATAATACTTAATTCTCACATCCTGGTTCACAAAACAATCCATTCCATTATTGGAAAAAATTGGAGTCAGTGCTTTCTTTGTTGAGCCAAAATTGCCTATCCAGAATTTTTTTCCATTGGGTCTAATTATGAACACGCAATCATACATTTATCCCATTCTCATCCTTAATGAATTTCTAATATTTGAAAATTGCATTTTTATATCCCATCAGTCATTGTTTCCCTTGACTAGTATCAACTGTTCCTTATTTGGGGTAGTTTTCAGAATTCTCTTGCCCTGCCCGTTCTCTTCTGGATCCTCTCTAGTTTATTGGTGAATGCTCCTCTTAAATTTGGAGGCTTAAAATGGAACATACTAAGCCTAGTGGGAGCTGAAAACTAGGGGACATTCTGCTTTTGTTGAAATTGATTCCTACGAGGCACTTTGCAAGTCTTGCCTCATGTTATAGTTGTAATGTCTTCAACAGATACTTATCGAGCACCTACCATGTGCCAAATACTTATCCTGAGCACTGGCACTACAGCAGTGAACAAAACTGAAAAAAATCCCTGCTCTATAGGACTTAGCATTGTTAATAGATTTAAGTAGAAATGGAAGTCCCCAGACCTCTCCAACCTGTACACCAGGATTTGTCACAAAGCTGCAAATTCACTAAATTTCATAGAGAAACAATGTAGTTTGTTGATATTTGGCTAATTGATCTGATCCTCCCTTTACAGGCTCTTCACCTTAGTGGCAAAGGGAAGGACAACTTCATTTTAGTCCAACTTAATATGTTTAGTCCGATTCAAATCTTTAGCAATCTCTTTAGGTAAATGCTCAGTTACTATGGATAAAATTCTCTATCTTTGAGAGTTCTGACTTTCTTTCTAAGATGGTTTCTGGAAACATGGGATATGTAGGAACATATTCATGTGTAGGAAAAATATTCAAAATACTTATATTTAACGACCAGTATCAATTAAAAGAGACTTTGGCCATAAATAATCAGTATGACCAGACTAGTGTATACCAGATGAATATCAGTCAGAGGTAGGAGGGCTGCTTATATGATCTCATGGGAGGAGGAAGAGACCTCAGATGGATTCATTCATTGTCCTGGAAACCCTCCTTGATCTCCATGACAGAGTGGCAGAGTGGCTATTCTAAATTATTCCTGACTATATTCAGATTTCTGGCTCCCACCATTGGAGCACATGATCTTGGTCATTTGTCTCCAAATTTAATGTCTTCAAACACTGCAGCCTTTTGGCTATGTTAATGCAGTGTATACAGAGGAAACTCCAGGTCCTTTCTCCCCGCACACTGTCACTCCCTCGCACTTTATGAGGAATCCGCAGCTTCACCTAGCCTCTTTCTTGTCATCTTTTAGGGCCAGAATGGACAGAGACCTAAGCTGAAGGCTGGAATTCTCCAAGGGGTCGACATTCCTCCGGACACTGGCCACTAATCTCTGTGTCCTTAGACCCTCTTAGGGATATCTGGTTGCTTCTAGGTCCTCACCACTGCTCTGCCTGTGGTTCAACCCTGGAAGCACATAGTAAGTGTGTGAAGAGGATAAGAATATGGCATCTAATCCCTCAATCAACCTGTACTTCCTCTCCCTTAAGATGTCCAGTCTTGCTGGCTAGAAAGGTCCAGTCATGGACATTTTGCTTCCTCTTTAACTTTTCCTTTTTCCCCCTAGCAAGCTTGACCTCCCTCCATAGGTGGAAAAGTTGTTACCTTTGCATTGTGGAGGAAATTCCATGATCCTGGATTCTTTGGTCATGGTCCTCGATATACAAAAGGAGGAGATAAAGTGATCCAGAAAAATCCTTATTTTTCTTAATGCCTGGTTTTTAAGACTATTGTCTTTCTAAAAGTCAGCACTGGGATTTAAATTTGATCGATGGCCAATTTGTCCTAGGCTATTCCATACTTTCTTTCCTTGGGTTGACAAACTTCAAGACTTGGCCTTAAAAGCTACAAGGAACATTTTAAAATAAATAAAAAGCATTGATTTAATATTTGGGAACAAATTTACAATGTTAACCTAAAGAATGAACTTTATTTTTTTCCACAGGAGCTGTTTCAGAATAATCTCTTGGCCATAAAAATAAATAAATCTAAACTTGGTAGAATAATTTGAGAAGACAGAGCAAATTTCCATGAAGAAATGTATAAAACTGAGAAAGTTACCTGTATTGTGATGTTAAAAAAAAAAAAAAAGTCAATCATTGGCCAATTTACTTGAGCAGCAGAGAATAAAACCAAGAGATAATCACTTGCACTTACAAAACAAATAGCAGTTTAATTAAATTGCCCATCAAAGTCATTCTAACATATATGAAGAAGGAGACCAGTGCTAATAAAACAGATTTGAGACCTGCCTATATTATCCACAGCACCACTTCAAGCCACCATCTCTCTAAATCTCAGGAGACTAAATTGCACAGTGGTCATGTTTCATGTTGTCCATCCAGGCCTGTCAGAAATCCCTGTCTCCTCTGCTCTTAAAAATGTAAACTCTTCAACCTGGAAGATGAGTTTTTTATTAGTGTTTCATGACATGCCCAGGACAGTGTCCTCTGCCCTTGGAACAAAATGAAGAACTCTGTGACAAGGCAATGATATTGTGGCAAGTGGCCCATAAGACCCTCTCATACTCTTTGGGGACCTACAGGGGAGGCAGTGATCACAGAAGCCTGGCTACTTGTTTTCTTGATGCCTGTGTACAACACAATATGGCCACTTGGAGATCCTTTCTGAAACACGAATGGTTTCTTGTTCCTTTATGGCATTTAAACATGAATTTGATGCTACTAAGCATTACCTATCAAATGCAGTCACAGAGAAGAAATTTGAGGACAGGACTTCTAAAATATACTTACAGAAACTGAAATTTCTACGAAAACAGATCCCCACTGGGCATCCCTGACTTTCCCAGGCAAGTGAATTAGGATGTCCTTGCCATCAACTCACAGAAATGGTTGATTGGGTGATGTGACATCGCTTTATTCTTAATTGTTATCCTTGAGACTACCATGCATCATCTTATTCATTACATGTTATCTTGTTTTGTTGGCTATTTTTCACCTCTGTTAGTGTGAATGCTTTATATAAAGAGCTTTTGGGTGTAGGAGACACCAACAAATGGAACTGACTTAAATGGTAATAAAGAAGGTTTATTTGTTCACATAATGGGCAATTCTAGCTGTGGCATGGGTTTTAGGAGAGCCCTGATCCAGGGGTCTGCATGGTCGACAAGACTCTTCCAAGTTGGTGGTTTATGTTAGTAGCATAATTATAACTGTTATTGTTATATCTAGATTACAGATTATGAAAATCAAGAACCAAAGACTGGAAGTGAATTATTCAAGGTCAAATGGCAAATAAGTCACAGATCCAAGACTCAAGCCCCCATCCTGAGACTCCAAAACCAAAGAGGATATAGAGCTAAGGCTTTTTCAACAGTTTCATTTAGGTTAATAACAGACGTGATATTATGATCACTGAGTACCCTGGGAAAACAATCTGCTTACGTTTATCCTTTAATTCAATGAAGATTTATTGGGAACTTATTGCGGGCCAGACACTTTTTAGCTATCTCTTGCTACATAACAAATAACCCCAAAATGTATTGCCGTAAAGCACTAATAATATCTCTCATGGTTTCTGTGGGTCAGGAATGCAGACAGGACTCAGTGGGAAAGGCTTGTCTCTGCTACATGATATTTGAGGCTTTAGCTTAAAGACTCAAAGGCTAGGAGTTGGAAGATCCCCTTTTAAAATGGCTTGGTCATTTGGCTAACATGTTGGTGCCAACAGTTTGGTTCCTGTCCATGTACTCCATGGTGCTACTTGAATGTCCTCATGATACAGCAGCTGGCATTCTGTGGAATGAAAAATCCAAGAGAGCAAGTCGGGAGGTGCAATGCCTTTTTATTCCTAATCTAGGAAGAGAAACACCACCATTTCCACCATGTTCCATTGGTCACACTGAGCAGCCCTGAGTCCCTGTGAGTTGGGGATAAAAGAGAGGCATGAATACCAGGAAGTGAGAATCACTGTGGTCCATCTTAGCTACCACTAGTGCTTTTCCTCCACATTGTAGAAACATGAAGAAAAATCCCTACTTTATGGAGCTTGTTTACTAGTAGACATGCTGTAGGAGATCAGACAATTTAAAAAACAGATAGTTTGGCAGGTGGTAATACATGCCACTGAGAAACATAAACTCAGGAAGGTCTAGGGGCATAGCCTACCCACAAGTAACTCTTGTACAAATTAGAAGAAGATGTGTTTCCTCTGGGCCAATAAATAAGGAAAAACATCCTCTACTCTCAGGCTGGTCCTGGAAAGGCGTTATGGCCCTAGAAAGCATTGCAGTTTCAAATATATGATTGGAGAAATCCTCATTTTCCCTGAGCAAAAACTTGAAGGGAATGTGAGTCCAAGTCATGCTGCTATCTAGATAAAGAGCTTTCTAGGCCACAGGAGATGTGGAGATCCTGGGATAAGGAAAAGAAGGTAGCTCTAAGGGACCAGCTTTATTTAGGTGCTTGCACTGATTTTAGGTATTTTTGAAGCTCAAGAAAGCTAACAAGGGTAAGTGATGGATACTCATTTATTTCATTTCTTCTATTTCTGGGACCCAAGTGCAATCGAATTCTCTCCAAGTTTAGCCTAGAACAGCATCTTCATATTTGCTGTATGTCTGGCCTGATACCTAGTAGGCTCTCAGAAATGGCTTATAACTGATAATTTCATATTCTCCGTAGACAGCCCGTAAAGTGCACATTTTATTTCATCTGTGGGTGGGTATTCGATACTGAAGTGGAGCAAATTCCAAACCTTATTAGGATTCCAATTCTCTATCTTCCAAGGCCACTTTGTCGCCCTTGATCCTAAAGCATGGCAATAAGATCATAACAGAGATCTTTAAAAACTAGTCGAATTAGAAGTATACTTTTATAACAATGCAGATCAATTCTCTGTGTTAAGCATACTATTTCATGAGAATAATTTCCCAAGGTTGTGAGAATTAAGTGAAACAATGTACATGCTTTGCACATTGTAAAGTTACAGGACTACTTTTGCTGCCTTTCATATCACTAGAATAACAGAACATTCCAACCCTGCTGAGAAAGACTATGTTGTTACTGTAAAAGAGCATAGAATAGAAACAGGAAACCTGGATAGTCCCCAACTCCGGTGATAATTAGCTGTGTGTTCGAATAATTCACGATATCTCTTAGTGACTCAGTTTCTTCTAAGTAAAATAAGACCTACTAGACCCACTTCTCAGCCTTTCGTTTTTGTTTTTGTTTTTGTTTTTTTCTCTCATTGGATAGACTGTCTCCTCTACAGGCGAAGTTTGACAGTGTTTTCCAAGGGGAGGTGGGCGGGGGGGATGGGGTGACTGGGTGAGGGGCATTGAGGGGGGCACTTGACAGGATGCGCACTGGGTGTTATGCCATATGTTGGCAAGTCGAACTCCAATTTAAAAAATATGCAGAAGGAGAAGAAGAAGAGAAGAAGAAGAAGAAGAAGAAGAAGAAGAAGAAGAAGAAGAAGAAGAAGAAAAGAAGAAGAAGAGAAGAAGAAGAGGAGAAGAAGAAGAAGAAGAAGAAGAAGAAGAAGAAGAAGAAGAAGAAAAGAAGAAGAAGAAGAAGAAGAAGAAGAAGAAGAAGAAGAAGAAGAAGAAGAAGAAGAAGAAGAAGAAGAAGAAGAAGAAGAAGAAGAAGAAGAAGAAGAAGAAGAAGAAGAAGAAGAAGAAGAAGAAGAAGAAGAAGAAGAAGAAGAAGAAGAAGAAGAAGAAGAAGAAGAAAAAGAAAATTTTTGGCGTGAACCTGGGGCCACGGACAGGCTCAGGTTCCGCCTTCGACCAGTAGGGGGCGCCAGAAGAACTCTCAAAGCCCCGCCAGTTCTAAAGTCCTGCACCACTGAGCTCCGGGTGGTAATTGCAAACCAGAAGTGTGTGTTTAGCATAAGATCTATTTTTAAGAAATCCCACAACTGGCTGAAAGGATTGCTTTGTAAACAACAGGGTCCTAAGTCCTGCTCCAACACATCTTCGCTTAGAACTCTATTTGTGGCCTGGCACCCCTCACTGTGGAATGCTGGAGCAATTCTTGTGCCACTACTTCACACTTCTTAACACGAGTATCAGCGGTCAAACCAGCTGTCTTTCATGTAAGAGTATTTAAGCTGAATTTGTAGTGAATCACTGAGCTCTCCTGGAGCCTCTTGGTCACTGGCACGACGTTACATTGCTCTCTTTCATTTGCTCCCTGAATGGGTGGCAGATGGTAGGATGGCTGGATGGACACGAGTAATAACCAAGCACTGGTCCACCTGAATTTTGACAGACTATACATTTAATGTCATCGTTGACTGTGAAAGACAAGGTTTCTTGAGATAAAACATCCTGTGCACACAGCAGGGGCATTGGCTCTGGGCTCCAGGTCTCCTAGCAACTGCCCTGCATTTACTTGTCCTTCTGGCACAGTTTAAACATCAACACCAGCTTGTATTTCTATCCCTCACCCCGTTACACTCACGTCACAAAATCAACTCCGGGGAATAATTTACCATCATTTTGTCTCATCAGAACATTAACCTCACGATTGTGCTCCAAGCAGTACCTGCATCCTCTTTTTACTTTTGACAAATTTATAAAGCAGGAGGTATAGTCAGGGAGGAAAATTGCCCTTCCCTTGCAGGTGTTAAAGACATCAGACTGTTCTGAATTGTCTTTCCTAACATTCTGGAACGTTTTTTAAGACCTACAGCACTCAGAAGCCGGTAAGCTGTTTCCCGGTTTTAAAGATTCATCAACTTTATTTTCCATCTGTGGAGATAACCTAACCTGTGAATGCCCACAGAGCGCAGGAAGGCCGTTTGCGCTGGAGGGCTGCTGAGCACAACACATAATCTCTGGGCTCTTGCAGAGAGAGAATTTTGCGTGATGACTCATGCAGACAAAGCTTCAGTTCGGGCTGGAGGAGGGGGGTGGTGAGGAAGGAAGAGCATATTTACAGGAAAATCACAGGGAAAGAAAAACAACATTCTTGCTTTTAAAAGGATGAGTTTACTTGTCAGGTTACAATCACAGAATCATAAATGGGAAAAGCAATTTGGACTTAAGGGTATCAGACCTACCCCCTTTTTAAGAAAGTCGTGAAGCCAGACAGCTTATGGGACTTGCTCGGGATTACATAGTTAATTAGTGGCAAACTGGAAGCTCCCGCCTAGTTTCTGAACCCCACGATGCTGCCTCCCTACAGTTCCCTACAGCTCCCTCTCCCTAAGCAGACTCACCATTGTGAAGAAAAACCAGGCAGCCACGCTAGTTTCCCTGATAAAGGTATCCTGCTGTCTTTCAAGTAAACACATTTATGAAAACTTTACAGATTCATAAAATAAGCAGGAAGCCCTCATTCTTTCCTATATGTGATATTTTTAATGTGGTCGCTATTCACTTGGGGGACTCAAAAACTGACACCGAGTTCACCCTTTGGCAAACATCGTAACGGTGCTACTTTAGAAATGAATCAACAAATCTGGCTTCAAACAACAAAGCACATTTTAAAGCCGCAAACATTTCTCTGGGGAGAGCCTCCAAATTAAAACCATGCTGCTGGCCGGCCTTCATGAGCTGCTATAACACGTCCGGCCGCATGATGGCAGTGTTCCTCGGCAAATGAGCCCGCTAGACCAGCTGGGGGGGGGGGGGGGGGATCTGAGCCAATGCAGATAAAACGTGATCTAGATGAAATTGCAAATATAGATTAAAACTTGGGGGGTTTTATCCACAGAAACCGTATCTTTCCTTATCATATTTTCCTAACAATGAATTTCTCTGTTCAGAATTTGCCACGGGTTTATGATGTTGTAGATGAATTTCAGGACATGAGTGGCTAACAAATACAGAAATCAGTGTTTGGAGGCGGGAAGGAGGGAAGGAGGGTGCGGGGGTTGCCCGTTTCTTGTTTGCTTGCACTGCAAGTGGTATTAAGAGCACTTAAAATAATAAACCAAATGCGTTTTGTACCGTGTGTCTTCAGATTCTTTCCAGACCGTTATTGTTTTATGAGTCTCTGTCTTTGGGTGTGGGAAAGCAAGACGAGCTTGCTTCTCATGCTCACAATTTTCCTCTTAGGCTGAAAATATTCCCTGTAAGACCAGAGTGAGATTTCCGGAGTCTCTTCTAAAAAGGCGTGAAGCCACAGATGGAAGCTAAAGCAGCGGCTACTGTCAGTCAAGGCCGCGGGCAAGACTGTGAAATCAAAGATTTGTTCCTGTTTCCCAGCCCCGGTCCTTTCTAGTGTCTGCACGCTGCCCCTTGATAGCTCCAGGGGGTAAAAGAGCGAGGCTTGTCCTCGAGATCTTCCTTCTATTTCTTGATCCCTCCTAGGTGGATTTTGTATTTTAAACATAGGATGTAAGCTTTCTATAAATCTTAAAAAAGGATGAATGTCAGTTACCTGCAAGGGAATATTTTGGGGCAAGTGTGCAATGCACACCTAACTCAGAACAGCTAATAGCCTTGGCCGAAAGCTACCCGATGACTCTCTGGGCCTGCCTGGCAGCCCTGTCACTGCATTCCACAGTGCAACAACAATTGATGGAGTTCTCATCGCGTCTGACACTGTGTTAGGCGTGGCAGAAAGATGAGTAGGGAGCAGCCCCCATCTCAAGAACTTCTGGTCCAAAGAAATCAGACAATACTGGCTACACAAGAAGGCAGAAAAGGATGTACTGTGAAAGAAATACCCAACACAGGAGGGGAGGGGTTGGAATATTATACAGGGAGAGATTGCACCTTCCAGTTGAAGGATCGAGAAAGATTTCAGAAAGGAAATGGTATCTGGCATAAGATTTCAATAGACACCCAGAAGCTCGGGTGACTCTGATACATTTGATTACGCCATGGCACCATCCGGGAACATACTCTCCCCTGTATCCCCATTTACCAAAGGCCCTTCCTGGTCTTAACTTAGGTCAGTTGTCCCTCATGCAAAGAGTGAGGGTATGGGGGATGAGAATGGTAATCCAATTTTACCGCAATAAGTAAAATATGAACAGGAGAAGATAACACTGGAAACATGACTTGGGTCTATAAATATAGAAGGACTTGAGTGCATATAGAACAGTCGATGTGAAAGTCAACCTGTAGTGGGAATCACTGAGGCCAATACTCCAGGTTGTGATTTTACTTCCAAATTCCATTTTCAGCTGGGTATGGGGAGGGACTATTAAGGAAAGATAGTCATTAAATATAATTTACGATCTATTTCTTTGCACCTGGATTATGATAATGGTTCTCAAACTTTAAGATATTTTGGAATCATCTGGAAGGCTTGTTATGTCACAGACAGGTGCCCCCCTCTCAAAGTTAAGCTGGGTGAGATCTGAGAATTTGTTCAATGCCAATGCTGCTGGCTGGGGGAACACACTTAAGAAATGGCTGGTTAAGGGCTCTATAGATATTTGTCAGGTTAGGGTCATACTGCATAAATACTTCTTAAGTCTCTTTTCCTTGATTATTGTTTGTATACTTCAATGAGCAGGAACATCAGATCATTTTTTCTTTTAACCACATTTCTCTTTGAAAAAAAAAAAAAGCATTTTACTATTGAAAACATGGCAGGCATAATGATTTAGAAACAAATTTTAAAAATTTGTTTAAAAATCTTTATCAAAGAAGGATGCCTGGGGGGCTCAGTGGTTGAGCCTCTGCCTTCGGCTCAGGTTGTGATCCCAGGGTCCCGGGATCGAGTTCCGCATTGGGCTCACCTCAGGGAGCCTGCTTCTCCCTCTGCCTAAGTTTCTGCCTCTCTCTGTGTCTCTCATGAATAAATAAATAAAATCTTAAAAAAATAAAAATCCTTATCAATTTGCAACTGTGTGTTAAGCAATCATAACCAGTAATTGGGCCTAGAATAACTTAGAATTTTAAAAAAAATACAAAAACAATAAAGACACAAGAAAAACATTTAAATGAAATTGAGCATATCCCATTTGGTAAATTTTATTTCTTTAAAATTTAAGACATGCAAGTTATGATCAAGTACTACCATCTATATATATCCTACTTTTACATTTTGGCAGGAAAAAAAAGTGCAAACAGCCAAGAAAAAATATATAAAAATGGCTGGGGAAATCATTAAAGTGAACAGTCAGGAAAAGCTAAGGCTAAAGTTCAGGACATTTAGTCTCTTGGGAGCTAACGTGAGGTCAGGAAAGTGTATCAACCTGACTATGTGATATTCGGTCTGGGCCATAACAATCATGGGTGTGTCTTGACTCTTAGCAAATACCACACATAAAAATCCAGCTTTACAGAAAAGGTCAGGATTCATTGAATGTTAAAGCTGGAAGGAGTCTTTGGGATAATTTATGGCTTTATTTCAGAGTTGAGGAAGGCGAAGTCTAAAGATTAACCAATGTGCCGAAAGCTTCCCAGTTTCTTCTTTCCACCCCCACACCCCCACCCGGGTAACTCCATAGCCAGTGAGTAAATACCCTTCCCTCTCTGATTTCCCACACCATTCATGGGCAAAGACCACAGCCCAGCATTTGCTTACACCAGCCCTAGAGTCCCTCACTATTGTTCCCCATCTGTTGGCTCTGTCTCTCCAACAATGATTGCAAATGCCTCAAAAACAGGAGCCGCTTCTTCTTCCCTTTCCTGAATTCCCTATGGATACATTAAGGGGCTGATTATTCCGTTTATATAAAAAAAAATTAAAAAAAAAGAATCTCCAAATTACAAAAGCATTCACAATGGGATCTGTATTCTATAGGCTCTTTCAGGTTGCAAGAGCAAGGGAGACCAATTGTGCCTCCCTCGTTAATGGGGGTTTATTGTGAGGACAAACGGGACGCAGACTCAGCAGCTGCACACACAGCCGGGCCCCACCGGGAACTCCTCACTGCCTGTCATTGTCCGGGGTGAACCTGTAGCTCCTGTGGCCGGCCATGCAGCTGCTCTCCTGACTTAACTGCATACCCTCTCTGTGCCTCGGGTCCTTCACCTCTAAAATAGAGATGATAATAATACCTATCTCATTGGCTGGTTGTGAGGATTAACTGGGTTGACATATGCAAAACCCTTACAAGGGTGTCTGGGGCATAGTAAACGCTGGAAGATGTTGGCCGTCATTATTAATTCAGCGAGGCCCCACAGATCTTGAATATGAGGACTTGGGCTCCTCTGAACGATAGATGCACAAAATTCCCTTTTTGTCTTCTTTGAGAAGTGGGCTGTTTCTCCCTTATAGTTTCTGCTCACTGGTATCATTACTGTCCTGGTGGAGAAAAATCAGCTCACTACCCTTCGCTTCAGAAAAGGCCTCGTTGCAACCGATTCCATGGAAACTCACCATTGGCGAGCCATCGTTGATTCTAGTGCCAAACTGCTCGAACATTGAGACACCAGATAGAGGACTTATCAGATTGGCTTCCTTGTGCTGAGGCAGTCTGATTTTTCTCTACAAGTTTTGGCGAGTCTCGACTTGACTATAGCCTGCTGAAATTATGCAAACGTCATGGGATGGCAAATACAAATTTCCAGGAGGACCCGAGCTGGAATTTTATCTCTATACCTCTGTTGCTCTGCAGGGGCACTCCTTGGGGCCAGCCAGGAATCTAGCTGAGATTAACAGTGTTTTATCATTCTGCAAAGAGGCTCCGTTGTAGTTAACCCCTGCTGTTGAATTGGGGACCTGTCCTGGGCCTTTTTGCTCCAGGCTATGCACGTGGACCTTGGCAGAGCATCATTAGAGCCCCTATTAGTGAGAGCTGACTGCTTTCCCCTGTGAGGAAAAGTATTACATTGCAGTAAAATGTAAATCCACTAACAGGCAACTGCAGATTTATAGCACTGCAGTTCCAGAGGAATCACAGGGAAATAGAATCTTCTCTCCCCTGGTAGACTGGGGCTGCAAACTTCTCCAGATTGCTCAGGATTTCCACATAAAGACCAGCTACGTAATTTGCAGGGCTGACTGCAAAACAAACGCAGGAGCTTTTGTTCAAAAAGTAATAAGACTTTCAAGATGGTGACAATAGAGCATTAACCCAAGTGCTGGGTCATTCAGACCACAGGGTCCTGAGCGACTACCCAAGTCACGTGCCCCTGAAGCTGGATCTGATTCCACGCGGCACTGAAAAATGACACTTTCCATTGTGATTTGGACGCATCTTATGGCCTACACGGAGACAATATGAGCACAGATATCAGCCTTGTGTGCCCAATTCCCGCAGCCCCGGGCACAACCACTGGGTGGGAGGAGAATCAAAATGACCCGTGTTGCTGTGGCTCTGCCCACCTTTACTACTGGTAGTGTAAGTCTCCCCTAAACACATGCACACACATACACACACCACTCTTCGCTGTGAGCCTGAGGGCACTCCCCCTCCGGTTCCGGTCCTTGTGCTTTGTGCTCAGCATCCAGTAAGAGATCAAATGACACACAGTGCCTAAGACCACAGACTGGACACCACTGATAGTTGGGCATCCCTGGGGGAGTCACCTAATCTGTCTGTGCCTTAGTTTCTTTATGTATAAAGATGTGGATAACAATAGTACCTACCTGAGAAAACATAATGTGTTAGCATGCATAAAATTAGATTTGTCCTTGGCATACGGTAAATTCCAGAGATTCGAGCTGTTGTTAACCTGCCACCTTTGCGTCCACTGCAGCAACTCCTCTGTGGCTACCACCTCCGTCCTCTGGACTCGGGAAGTGCACGTTGGATTCTTTACCTATTAAACAAGAGGGCATGGGGCCAGGACTCCAGATTCATCAAGAGACAACATTTAGACAGTTGTTTCTATTTCCAGATGTGGTTAGATGCACTTAAAATGTTAAGAAACATTGTAAGTACAGTACAACACAACTTTGACATTTCTTCATTTTATATATACTGGAGCCTGAAAAAAATGGAGGGGGTGCTGCTCAGCGGTGTTAAAGGTCATTGACCCAACTACTCCTGACCTTCCTCTCATTTCCTTAGTTAGAAAGGCATGAACTGGAATCCACATAGTTTGGCAGATGAGGGAGCCCACAGAAAAGAGATAGGAAAAGAACATGGGGCCGAGCCAGAGGGTAAAGAAAAAAGGGAGACGTTCTGAAGAGGTCATCAAGAATGAAATCACTCTGGTACCTAGGAAAGTTAGAAATGGAAATGGGACATAACATAGGAGTTGACTTTAAGGATCTAAAAGAAAACAAGAAGTTGAGCTTACTTTGCAAACAGGATACTATGCCATGAGTTCTTGTATGACTTTTCTTTCTCTTGGGCAGTGAGAGATTCGAAAGAATTTCAAATAAAACATGGAAATATCTTTCCTAATGGAAAGAAAAAAGAAAAGCCTAACCTTAGTTTCAGATGAGTTCATGGATGGGCAATGTTTTGATAAGTGTTATTATGTAACAGCAAGCATTATCAGCCTTCCTTCTAACATGCAGCCACCACAGCTGCAAGGCATGTCCAAACAGCAAACAGGAAATGAGAAAGGGGCCACCACGCAGCGGCCACAGGGCTTACCGGCCTCCCAGCCGTGCCAGGGGGCACAATAGGGAGACAAGGAGTCTTGAGCAAATGGTGTTCTCTCTGCTTTATAGACAAAAAGAGAATTTTATTGCACAAGGTTTATAAATGTGGCCCCGGCAACACATTTGTTCATTTAAAAAAAAATTTAATGGGAAATTGTATTTTATTTGCTTAGATCTGTGCATTGTAAGAGTCTTTTAAAAAGTGTAAAAGAGCTCTTTTCTTGCAGCATAAAGATCAAAGAGAGTTGATTTCCTCCCATAGCTATTTCTTCAGGTGTTTTTATTCTGAAATGTGATTTTCTTCTTCTTCTTTTCAAAATGGTGCCCAGAATGAACAAGCAATCTGTATTTAAATGTTTGCATTATATTGCTTTTGCTATTCAAGAAATTGTGTGCACCCAGGTTTTCAGTGGTCAGATTACACTTATAAGGGAACTAGAACAAATAGTTAGAAATTGTATACCTGTAATTTGGGGGAAATATGGTCAAGATTAAAATTTAAAAAAAACAACAACTTTTTTCCAAGAAGAGCCTCTGTGCACAGTATTAGGATGGGGCTACTCTGATTCAGAATCTGTTGTCATGGTGACAAACCTGGGTGCCTCATGGGCTCCATAAGGGAAGCTGGTGTGGTAATTATATAAGCTGAAGTGCTGCTGAATAACCCCAGGAAGGCAGGACTGCCACAGTGCAATTTCTAGGAAACCACTATTTTAAAATTCATACATCATAATGCCTTCTTCTTTTATATGGAAATCCACCATTTTTGTATGTTTTGTATATAGATCTGGTAAGACTGATATAGTGGACAATAAAATTTACTAAATTCTGAACATCAGAAATGAGCCAAATGAACCATATTGTATCCTGTTGAATTTATTTCCAAATATTCTATTTTCTTTTGAATGAACATGGGAATGGCAATTAAATGCCTTACTGTTTCTCATAATTGCCAAGTGTGACTTGGTCCTTTTCTTTCTTTCATATGTAATATAGAATAATTATAAAGGCATAAGCAGATAATTGCTTAGAACAATAAATCCATGCCATTCTTAACTCAATAAACAAGTTAAATTGGTCAAGCATGAAGTGCAATTAATACATATTTTTCAATGAAAAATCAGGTTAGGAGGAGGAAGTCATACAACTTTTCTCCTTTTTCACATTTTACATTTCACATTGTCACGTGTCATAAACCATGCTTCTAAGAGATAGATAACTACTCAACCTATAGGAAATTGGTATCTGGTGATGATGTAATGTTATTTCTTCATCCAACAAATACTTATTTGATGAGAAAACTAGATATTTCACCTCGAGCAAATTTTTTCACTTGTTTCCTTTTTCACTTTACAGTTTCCTCATCTGTAAAATGAGTTTGTACTGACAGCCTTTCCAGGTCAAACATTTCATTGTTCCAGAACTCACAAGATTATCAGTCATTTAGAACTTTTACTTTGAAGGAAGAAAACCACTATTTATGCAGTATCAATCATTTCCTGACACTGAGCCAGACATTTTGCTTAGATTATCTATGGCACTATAATGTAGGTACCATATTCCCACTTAACAGATGAAGAGACAGGTCATGACTTTAATCTGCCCAACTCAAATTTCATGTCCATTGCATTGCACCATGCTGCCCACACACTAGTGAAAAATCTTCAGCTACCTCTCTGGATGGGTTATTTTTTTCTGATGATAAAGAAATGGAAAGCATAATGGTATTATATGTCAAAAACCCTGAGAGCATCGCTTTTTTTTTTAATTATTAAAGAACACTGTAATCAAAGTGACAAAAGACTAAATTGAACTGTCATGAAACAAGGATGTCCAGATTCATCCAAAGGCAATGGGATGTAGAAAGTGAATGCAATGCTGTGCAAGAACAATTCTAAAAATGGGACTCGGACAATTCGATTATTGTTTGTTAGTACCCACTTGAGTTTAGCCATACTCAAAGGATTAATCACAGATCTAGGTCTAATCAACTGAATTTTATAAAAATTAAATCCCAGTAAAAATAATTACTGTAATGAGCACTTAACATGACAGATATGACTTACTGCAGGCTTTCTTCATTAACCCGAGTGTTTTTCCTATTGCTCTCCTGAAAGCACTTTCCCTCTCCCTCTATTTGAAGATGAGGCTGATAATGATGCTACCATTCAGGTGTCCACATTTGTTTTCAAAACCATTGTGTATTATGCAGGCTGCCTCCATTACATACATAGTTTTCTCTTCAGTAGTTTTATATACTTTTTCTGAATCAATACTGACCCTTTCCTGTTCTATCCAAAGAAGAGGCCCCTCAAATGCTTTATAACTCAGTGAATGCAATTCTGCCTCTTTATCTTTGAGACTTTTTTTGCCTCAAGTCCCAATGTTATACCCCATCTCGTTTTTTTGTTGTGTGAAAGAGTGGTCCGATGACAGATTTCATTTCCCAGAATTTATTACCTATTGTGTATTTGCTGTTCAGTCACAATGACCCCATCTGCATTTAGGTTGAATGGGGGGCCCCACCCTGACCCAATTTAATAAAAAAATAATGAGGCCACTCAAAGCTCATAGATGTGTCAGCACTATGAAAAGGGTCTATAATCAATGCAAATGTGATGTTTTCCTGCTTTGTGGAGCACAGAGGTTTGACACCAATCTCTTTTGCTGGATCAAATCAGACTCCCTCTCTGCTTTGAGAATCTAATGAAAGGTATGGACTCTCCCCCTCAAAAAAAAAAAATGCATGTGGCTGGATAATTTATTGAAATGTTAATTGGTGGGTTGTTTCATGCTCTATTTTTCCCTCCCTCCTGTTCCAAGAATGTGGTCAAGCCTCTTGAGATGTGAATGGTGCCCCGAGGTTGTAGAGAGCACAACCTGCCAATCCATTCACAGGAGGCCTCCTGAAAAGTTCAGGATTATTTGTACAGTGCCCAAAGATGGGGCTGGCAAAGTGTCCGTAATGACCACGCTTGGATCTCCTGCTGTCCAAGGCAGAACAGGCACTTGAGGTCAAGTTTAATTTGATTTAAAGTTTAATAAATAATATGATATTTTTGCACCCTTATGTGTAGATATAAGCTCTCATCTTCTGTATAGTTCGATGTTTCCAGACACAATTTTACATAATATTTCTAAGGATTCGTGACCCTCGCCCCCAAGCCCATCCTACCCCCACTCTCTGAGGTCAATAGTAAGACTTTTAACATTTATTTAGCACTTACTAATAAAAGAATAATTAAAAGAATAATTCATTTATTGTTCCTGAAAAGAAATAAGGGTTGAAAGGTTTAATAATTTTCCGAAGGTCACACAAGCTTATTGATAGAGGCAGGATTTGAATCCACAAACATGTGTAGCAATTAAGTTATACTGTTGCCACAAAAGCCATTCCACTAAGATGCTCTCCTCAGGACTAGATCTTATTTCTCCTGTATCTTTCTAGTCTCCTAAAGAGAAGAAGACGGAGAAGAAGGAGAAGGAGAAGGAGAAGGAGAAGGAGAAGGAGAAAAGGAGAAGGTGAAAGAAGAGAAAAGGAGAAAAGGAGAAGGAGAAGAAGAAGAAAAAGAAAAAGAAAATCCTTTAGTAATCCACACCCCTGAACCTGGTCATAATATATTCAATGCAAAGCCCCATTCAGAGACCAGGGACCATTCATACTATGACTTGTGAAAAGAGGCCCCTGCTTTGTGCCATCACCTGATAGACCCAGCACCCAGCACACCTTTTAGAAGAACCGAGTGGCCTTCACTCACTGCCTTTTTGCCTCTCAAGACTTGAGATTCCTTATCAGAAAAATGGGGATGATAAAAATACCTATTATATGAGATTGCTGTGTAAATTATATAAAAAGCCGGGCACATTAACTACTTGGCCTGGAGCCTAGTACGTGGTAAGAGTTCAATAAACAGAAGCTCATTATTATAATTAAGCTGCACTATTCTAACTGTGAAGACTTGCCCTCAGTTGATATTTGTTTGTAAGCAGACAAAGCTGCTGGTCTGAGTCTTCTGTGACTCTTTTAAGTTTGTAAATTCCTCTTTTGCACTACCAGAGTATTTTGAACGTATCTCATTGTTGCGTTTTAAATCACATTAAATAAATAAATAAATAAATAAATCCCATAAAAAATTGTATTTTCATGTATCTGTTTTCCCTAACTAGACTGATAACATTAAGTTGATATTCGACATCTCAGTAGCTAGGCCAGGAGCAAGCACTTAGGCCAGAGCCTCCAGGGGCATTGATACTGTATTCATTGTAAATAGTGCCCTCCCCCACCAGTTGTACCTTGCTGTGACCTGGGTATTCCCAGAATAAAATATGGCTCTAATAATAATGGTTCTCTGTGTTGGAATATTAGGCATGAAATCACATTTGAAATGAATAAATAAGAATAAACTTCTGTATTTTCAAATATCTTCCCACCTCCTATTAACTTTTCCACTCAGCTTTGTTGAGATACAACTGACATATAAGAATTAATGTTTTTTCTGATTCTCCTAAAGGTGTCATTTAATCTCCTAGCATAACAGAAAACATGGAAAATAGCAGTACTCCTAAAGGCAACATGCATTCAGCCATCAAGTGGACTAAAGATTTTGTTAGATGTCCTTTTAAGATTTGATTTAGAGTTTAGTATTGAGAGAAATAACGTATCATTGAAAAAATATAAAACTTCTTGCCTTTCCCCAGTTTGTATAAATTGAGATCATTATAAGTCAAGATTGCTAACATAAAATGTCTTCAAAGTTCGTGCATAGAACTCCTGTACCAGTCATTTAAATGAATTCTCAAAGACTTGAAAAGAATCCTGATTTCATTCAATTTACCATTGATGTGTTTCATGGAGAGAAAGGTTGACTATTAACAAAATAGTCAGACTTGAGGAAAGGTTTCAGAGAAAGAAAATGAAAAGCATTTAAATTTTAAAATGTAAATCAAGCTTTTAGCTTTACAACAGAATATAATTCAGGCCAGACTAATTTCAAATTTATGATAATTTCATTAGCTGCATTGAAGCTTTCCTTGATCCAATCTGTAAAAGAGTAGTTTGCTAATTAATAATTACAAAATATGGGAGATATTTAAGGCATTGTTTTCAAGCACTATTGCATTTGTTGTTTTCAAGCACCATTTGCTCACAAGCTGCTAATTATAATTTTAATTCATTTATTAATCTAAGTCTAACAGAATCTCTAGTAATGCTTTATTATTCATTACTAATGTTATTGTAATTACTTAAAAATTATATAAATGCATTTATGTTCAAATAATATAATCCAGAATTTTTAAGGTAATTAAACTTCATTTTCTGGTATAGGCTTTGTGTTAGCTTTCAATTTACTCAAAAAGATTTAACAGACAATCTCTAAATTCATACTCTCAATTGTATGAAGGATTGAACTGCCATGAAAAAGTAAGTAAATAAAACATTTTTACAAATATGTTAAAAGCCTGTCAATTATTTCTTTTCACTAAGTTGCAAAATTTTTATCTGTCTTAAATGCTCACTCATCAGATAAAATAATTTGTTTAAGCTTCCTAATGCAATTGGACATCTTTCTACTTTAATTAAAATTCTTACATGCCCACAACTGTCATCATTTTCTTTTGTTTCTCAAGCTGTCCATGTTAATTTCAGTGATAAAATAGTAAGTAACAGCAATTATTATAATGGGTGATTAAATTAAACACAACTTCTATCAATCTATGGTTGCTTTTCAAATGGTACTATTTTTTCTATAAGTAGTTTTATGAATCTCACCAATCTTCTAATCTTCCCCCTTAAACCTCTGACAAATCTTTTTAGAAGTCACCCTGAGACCCTCCTTTTACTTTTCTCTGGATTTCCCTTGGGATTCCCACCTAAATTCTGTCTCTTTCCCCTTTTTATTTGCTTTTTATCTCAACTGTTGCCATGGAATCAACTGTAGCAATGATCCCCAATATCCCCAATCAATAGTTGTCTGATTTCTCAGAAGCAGCTCAATGCAACAGCTCAGCGTGTCTCTGTGGTATTTATTTATATATGTAAATCCAGCGTAATCCCAATTTTAATATTTAAATACTTTATTAATTGATGCATATGTTTTTGCTAAAGTTTATGTTTCTTTGCATAGAATTTTTTAAAAAGATTTTATTTATTTGTTCATGAGAGAGAGAGAGAGAGAGAGGCACAGAGACACAGGCAGAGAGAGAAGCAGGCTCCATGCAGGGAGCCTAACGTGCGACTCGATCCCAGGTCTCCAGGATCAAGCTCCAGACTGAAGGCACGCTAAACCATCGAGCCACTGGGCTGCCCTGCATAGAATTTTGTTATTCTCAGTAAGCATGATCTGTTAAATGAGAACATAAATTCACAGAAATAAATGTTTTATATATTCTGGTTCTAGACGACAGGCTGATCCCATGTGGAAACCTCTATCTTCCACAGTGAATATCTAGAAATAACAGAAAAAAGGTGTGATTTAAAAATCTATTACCATAGAGCAAAACATGAATGGATAATCTTGGAGGAATACTAGGAAGATTTTAAGAGAACATACAGAATTAAATATGGGATAAAAACTGCTAAAATATAAATAAGCTAATACACAAGCTACTAACAAGAGTGCTTCTCTGGAGCCTGCTGGTTCCAGATGAAATGGAGGAAACACATCCATTTTATTCTTTCCAGTAATCACAATAAAAAAATCTCAGAAAACTGGGCAGCCCTGGTGGCACAGCGGTTTAGTGCCACCTGCAACCCAGGGTGTGAACCTGGAGACCTGGGATCAAGTCCCACGTCAGGCTTCCGGCATGGAGCCTGCTTCTCCCTCTGCCTGTGTCTCTGCCTCTCTCTCTCTCTGTCTCTCTCTCTCTCTCTCTCTGAATAAATAAATAAAAAGTCTAAAAAAAATCTTAGAAAACTAATGTAAGACACAGAACTATCTGAAGGGAGAAGAAAATAAGGTGGAATGGTAAAGGACCTTGGGACTTAAGGAACAAGCTGACAGTGAGTTCCCTGAGTTTTTTCTTGTCTCATAAATACCACAGTCTGAATGCTTATAATCTAGAAACACCAAGAGTCACAGACAGAAAATATCACCAAGAAAAGTCAGCTTTCTCTAGCCAGAGGATCAGGAAAAGGGTGATCCAACAAGACAGAAACACTTTAACCACATCTCCCTGTTCCTGAGGTAAACAGCAGGAGAAACACCACATGCCTCTCCCACCACGATGGACACCACAATCCAGGGTCAATGAGCAGTGCTGTTTTTTGCCCTTCCCTCTGTCATGAGGAGTTGTCTCTCCCCAGAGAAACTATGGGCAGAACTCTGACCTCCACATACTCTTTTCAGCAACAAGTAATGCTCTTCCCTGCAGAGTCTTGGAGCATAACTGACTTTGACTCTTTCAACTAACAAGAAAGTCCTCCTTGCCCAGAGAGAACTATGACTTATAATCCCACTTCAGTTACTGGGAGGGAACCATCCCCACATGAGTCAGAAAGTAAAACCTTATCTTCCAAACTCTGCCATGCAAGAGAGAGGTAGTGCCCCTTCACCTACACAGATAGTGCTGAGAGACTGTGGCATGCAGTGTTGTCATCTGAGTAACAGAGGCAGAGCAGATCAGAATAGCATGGCAGAGGCTTGACAAACTAAACTGAAATTTGAACGTGTGCACACAGAAAGGAGCACCAAAATATGAATCATGAACCTAACCAGGTTGCTAAAAAAGATTTTATATGAACTAAGGTGTTATAACACAACTCTCAAAATGTCCAAGATACAGTACAGAATTTTGTCTTATGAAGAACCAAGAAAATGTAGACTCAAATGAGAAAAGACAAGTAACAGTTGACAAAACCTAGATGACACAGATGTTTGAATGGTTTAAATAAGATTTTCAAGAAGCTGACAAAAATGCTTAAACAAGCAATTATGAACACTTTGGAACAAATAAAAAATAGAAAATATCAAAGAATTAGATGTAAAGAAAAACTAAATGAAAATTCTAGACCTGGGATCCCTGGGTGGCACAGCGGTTTGGCGCCTGCCTTTGGCCCAGGGCGCGATCCTGGAGACTCAGGATCGAATCCCACGTCAGGCTCCCGGTGCATGGAGCCTGCTTCTCCCTCTGCCTGTGTCTCTGCCTCTCTCTCTCTCTCACTGTGTGCCTATCATAAATAAATAAAATAAAATTTAAAAAAAAATAAAAAAATAAAAAAGAAAATTCTAGACCTGAAAAATACAAGAGTCTACATAAAAAAACTTCAGTGGATGGGTTCAGTAACAGAATGGAAATTCCAAGGAAAGAATTAGTGAAATCTAAGGTAAGTCAACAAATTATTCAAACAAAGGAGAAGGAAGGAGAAGGAGAAGGAGAAGGAGAAGGAGAAGGAGAGAAAGAAAGAATTTTTAAAAATAAATTGAGCCCTAGGGACCTATGTGATACTAACAAGAAATTTAACATTCATGTCATCAAAGTTCCAGGAGGAAAACAAAAACAAAAACAAAAAAACAAAACAAAACAAAACAAAGGACTAAAAAGTATATTTAAAGAAAATGGCTAAAAACTGCCCACACTTGATGAAAGATATAAATCTACAGACTCAAAAAGCTGAGTGAACCACAAACAAAAGCAATTCATACCTAAATATATCATAGCCTAAATTCTGAAAACTGAAGACAGGAGAAAAACTTTTAAAAGCAGGAAGAAAAAAAAAACCCTATTATATTACCTACAGAGGAATAATGATTCAAATATTAGCTAGTTACTAATTAGAAATCATGGAGGTCAGAGAAATTGGTACAAAATTTTGCAAGTGCTGAAAGAAGTGTCAACCCAAAGTTCTATAGCCAGTAAAAATATGCTTCAGAAATAAGAAAAATCAGTATATTCAACATTAAAAACAAAGGCTAAGAGAATTTGTCATCAACAAAATAAAAGCATACCTGAAGGAAACACTTCACACAGAGGAAAACTAAGAACATCAGAAATGAAGAAAGAACAATGTAAAGGGTAAAAATATTGGTAAGTCCAAAGGAGTTTTTCCTTGCAATTTTTTAAAAAAAAATGTGTTTAAGGGATGCCTGGGTGGCTCAGTGGTTGAGCATCTGCCTTTGGCTCAGGGCGTGATCCCAGACTCCTGGGATTGAGTCCCACATTAGGCTCCCCACGGAGGACAATCTCCCTCTGCCCGTGTCTTTGTACCTCTCTCTCTGTGTCTCTCATAAATAAATAAAACCTTTAAAAATTGTGTTTAACAGTTAAAAGTAAAAAATTATAACAATGCCTGATACAGTTCTCAACGTATATGGAAGTAATATTTTAGGACAACTATATTATAAAAGGAAGGGTAAAGTAACCTAAATGGTGGTGATGTATCCACATCCCACTTGAAGTGGTCAAATACTTCTAACAGTAAGACTACAATAAACTGGGATCCCTGGGTGGCGCAATGGTTTGGCGCTTGCCTTTGGCCCAGGGCGCGATCCTGGAGACCCGGGATCGAATCCCACATCGGGCTCCCGGTGCATGGAGCCTGCTTCTCCCTCTGCCTATGTCTCTGCCTCTCTCTCTCTCTCTGTGACTATCATAAATAAATAAAAATTAAAAAAAAATAAAAAAAATTAAAAAAGACTGCAATAAATTATACTTATTATAGTCCATAGAAGAACTGCTTAAAACAATTCTATGAAGAGACAGACTCAATAAGTAACACTACAGATAATCAAAATGGAATATTAAAAAATTACTCAGGTAGCCCAGAGAAAGGCAAAGGGGACCTGAAGAATAAATAAACAGAGGGATAACACAAAACAAATAATAGAACAGCAGGCATAAATTCTGCAATGTTGATAATTACCTTAAATCTAAAAGGCCTAATCACATCGATTAAAAGACAAAGATTGGCATGCCAGAAGGATTTTTAAAAACTACATAATTGACTACATGGTAAATATGAAATATGTCTCAAATGTAATGCTATAATATATGATATATACAATGTAGCTTAAAGGTAAAAGGATAGGAAAAAGATAGCATGAACTAAACACTCATCAACAGAAAGCTGAAGTGGTTATGTTAATATCAGATGAAGAAGACTTCAGAAAAAAGAATTTATCAGGGTCAAAACAAGACATTATACAATGCTACAAGGGTCAGTTAACCAAGAGACATAACAATCTTACATGTGTATTCAGCAAATAAGAGAACTACAAAGTACTCAGAGCAAAAACAAGAATGAACAGAGAAATAGAGAAATTCACAATTACAGTCAGGGACTTTAACACTCCTTTGTTAGAATTTGTAAAAACAGTAGAAAAAAATGTCAACAAGGATTTTAAAGAATTGAACAATATTACCAACCAGTGAAATCTAACATAGTCAAGAGAACATTTCACAAAAACAACAGAACCTGTATTCTTTTAAAGTGTTCACAGGACATTCATCAGAGATTTTTCTTAAATCATAAAATGAACCTTAACTAATTTAAAAGAATTGGAATCATATAAAATATGTTGTCTGACCATAATGGAATCAGACTAGAATTCAACAAAAGAAAGAGAACAGAAAAATCTCTAAGCACTTAGAAATCATATAAGGAACTTCTAAATAATCCCTGTGTCAAGTAAGTAGTCTTGAGAGAGAGCTTATGAAAAAATCAACTGAATTTAAATGAAAACACAAAACTGTGGAAAACTATAATGAAATAGCACTGCATACTTACCGGGAAGGAAAAAAAAAGTGACAACATCAAATTCTGGTGAAAATCTGAAGAAACTAAATCTTTCACACATTTCTGATTGGAATGTAAAATGGTATAGCTACTCTGGGAAACAGTTTGACAGTTTCTTTAAAAACTAAACATGCAACTATTGCACTACCCAGTGATTGCACTCCTGGGTATTTATCTTAGAAAAATGAAAACTTGTGCTCACACAAAAGTCAACAGATGAATGTTCATAGACGCTTTATTTGTTACAACTGAAAACTGGAATCAGTCCAGAGTCCTTCAACGGGTGAATGGCTTAACAAACTGTGGTATTCACTGACCATGGAAAACTACTCAGCAAGTATTTAAAAATAAACCCCGATCCTGGATGAATCTCCAGGAAGTTCTGCTGATCAAAAAAAGTCAAGCCCTTTAAGATTACATCGGTATGATTCCACTTTTAAACCAATTTTGAAATGACAATTTTAGAAAAGGAAGGCAAACCAGTGGGTCAGGGAAAGGAAGCATGGCAAAAGGGGGGGTGGTTGATATAAAAGAGCCACATGAGGGACCCTAGTGGCAGTGGTGTTGGAATTCTTCACTATCTTGTCTATGGTGGTGGATACACGAACACATACAGATGATCAAATTGTGTAGTACTTATACATGTACCCAAAAGAGTACAAGTAAAACTGGGAAAATCTGAATAAAATCAATGGATTTTCTCAATGTCAATATCCTAGTTGTGATATTATGCTGTAATTTTTTGAAAAATTGTCATTGAGGATAACTAGGCAACATGCACAAGGGATCTCTCTGTATGGCTTCTCACCACTGCATGTAAACCTACAATTATGTCAAGAAAAATTTCAGTCAAAAATATCTGTGCTGAGGCCCCTGGGTGGCTCAGTGGTTGAACGTCTGCCTTCGGCTCAGGCCGTGATCCCGGGGGTCCAAGCATCGAGTCCCACATCAGGCTCCCTGCGGGCAACCTGCTTCTTCCTCTGACTGTGTCTCTGCTTCTCTCTGTGTCTCTCATGAGTGAATAAATAAAATATTTTTTAAAAATATCTGTGCTATGTGGCTAAAGCAGTGCTTAGAAGAAAATGTATGGGAATAAAATGCTTAAACTTTAGCACAGTTGCCAGTAATTTTTGCTCACAAAGCCCTGTTTGTGCAGAAGCATGAAAATAATAGTTGTTTCCAAACAAATATGTATGGTAGATTTATTTTTTATTATTTTTTTAAGATTGTATTTATTTACTCATGAGAGACACAGAGAGAGAGAGGCAGAGACACAGGCAGAAGGAGAAGCAGGCCCCATGCAGGGAGCCCGCCGTGGACTTGATCCCAGGTCCCTGGGATCAGGCCTTGGACTAAAGGCAGTGCTAAACTGCTAAGCCACCCGGGCTGCCCATGTATGGTAGATTTAAATGTAAAATGTAATACTATAAAACTTTCAGAAGAAAGTCTCCGTGACCTACAGTTAGTTGAGGAGTACCTAGATATGACTTGAAAGACATGATTCAAAAATAAGTTAGTGAACTGGAACTCACCAGAGTTTAAGATATTTGCTCTGTAAAATACCCTACTAAGAAAATGAAAAGACTAACCGAAGACTGAGAACAATATAAACATATTTGCAAATCATATACTCAATATAACACTCATATCCTGAATATATAAACATTCTAAACTCAAAAGTGGAACAATCCAATTAGATGTGCATAAAAGATTTGAATGAACAAATTCAGCAAAGAAAATATATGAATGTTCATATAAAAGTGTTCAATAGGGCAGCCTGGGTGGCTCAGTGGTTTAGTGCTGCCTTCAGACCAGGGCGTGATCCTGGAGACCCAGGGTCAAGTCCCACGTCAGGCTCCCTGCATAGAGCCTGCTTCTCCCTCTGCCTGTGTCTCTGCCTCTCTCTCTTTCTCTCTCTCTCTGTGTGTGTGTGTGTCTCATGAATAAATAAATAAAATCTTTAAAAAAAATTTTTTAAGTGTTCAATATCATTAGTATCATAGGCAGAATAATAACCTCCAAAAGATGTCCAACTCCTAATCCCTGGAACCCATGAATACATTATCTTACTTGGCAAAAGGGACCTTTTCAATGTAATTAAGATTAAGGACCTTGAAATGGGGAGATCATTCTGGATTACCCAGGTTAGCTCAGTCTGATCATACAAGTCATAAAAAAGGTGAGAACTTTTCCTGGCTACAGTCACAGAAATGCCACAACAGAATAAGGATCAGAGAAATGCCATATTGCTGGTTTTGAAGATAGAAGGAGAGCCACAAGCCAAGGAATGCTGGTGACCTCTAGAAGGAAACATTCTCCCCTAGACCTTCCAGAAAGGAATGAAAGCCCTGCCCACACCATGATTTTAACCCAGGGATACCTGTTTCAGACTTCTGACATACAGAACTATAAAACAATAATTTTTTTGTTGCTCTAAGATACTAAAGTGTGGTGATTTCTTATGGCAGCAATAAAAAAACGAATACAAATAGTCATCACAGAAATGCAAATTAAATCCATGATCTACACACCTATCAGAATAGCTAAGGTAACAATTACTGACAATAGCAAACACTGGTGAAGATGCAGAGAAATCAGGTCTCTCATGAATTGCTAATGGGAATGTAAAATGGTACAGATACTTTAGGAAACAGTTTAAAAGTTTCTCAAAAAACTAAACATGCAATTATCACATGATCCAGCAACTCTACTCTTAGGCATTTATCTCAGAGAAATGAAAATGTATGTTCATGCAAAATCTGTAAAGTAGTATTTATTGAAGGCTTATTTGTAATAGCCCAAAGCTGGAAACAATCCATATGTCCTTCAATGGATGAACAAATAAACCCTGGTACATCCATACTACGGAATCATTCTCAGCAATAAATAGAAACAAAATGCAACAACTTGACACATGCAAGAGCATTATTCTGAGTGGATAAAACCAGTCACTCTCCAGGGGTTAAATACTGTATGATTTCATTTGCATAACATTCTCAAAGTGACAAATTCTAGAGATGGAGAACAGATCAGTGGGAGCCAGGAATTAGGGTTGCAGAAAATGTGTGTTCACTGAGGGATAACATGAGGGATTTTATTTGTGATGATGAAACAGTTCTGTATTCTGATTGTGATGATAATTATTGAATCTATGTGATGAAATCTCCTAGAACTACCCTCCCCCAAAATATGCAGTATATAGCAGTAGCGTGGGCAGCCCCGGTGACGCAGCGGTTTAGCCCCGCCTGAAGCCCAGGGCATGATCCTGGAGACCCTGCATCGAGTCCCATGTCAGGCTCTTTGCATGGTGCCTGCTTCTCTCTCTGCCTGTGTCTCTGCTTCTCTCTCTCTCTCTCTCTCTCTCTCTCTCTCTCTCTGTGTCTATAAATAAATAAATAAATAAATAAACAAACAAAGTCTTTAAAAAAAAACAAAACATTATAGCAGCAGCGTTCACAATAGCCAAGATGTGGAAACAACCCAAATGTCCATCAACTGATGAATGGATACACAGAATGTGGTGTATGAATACAGTGGAATGTTATTTGGCCATAAAAAGGAATGAAGTACTGATACATGTTATAACATGGATGAAAACATTAGGCAAATCTAAAAAGACAGAAGATAAACTAGTGATTGCCTGGGACTGGAGGGTGGTGAATCAAGAGTAAACGCTAATGGATGTGGTTTTCCTTTTTTGGAGGTAATGAAAATGTCCTAAAATTAGATTCTGTTGATGGTTGCACAACTCTGTGAATATGGTAAAAATCATTGAATCGGAAACTCCAAATGGGCAACATTGGTGGTATATATCTGGTATATGAATCATATCTCAATAAAGCTCTCTTTTTTTCTTAAAGGAGTGCATGAAAAAACTGATGAAATCTGAATCAGGTCCATATTCGAGTTAATAGCATTATAGCAAACATGAGTTCCTTGGCTCCCACAGGTACTGCATACATTGTACTGAGTGCAAGGAATATAGGAATTCTTTGAACTATTTTGCAACAGCCTGTGTATCTGAAATGGTCTCAAAATAATTTAAAGAAAAGGATGCTACTTCATGCACATGGATGAAAGATATTTGAAGTAAGGAGGAGAGAGCCCTGGGGCACTGAAGGTAAGATAATAGGGTTGCTACAGTGGGAGCAGCCAAGTAGGTCAAGCATTCCATGTTTCTCTCTGTGTAAAGCAACAAGCAAGAGTGGTGCCAGCCCTCAGGCCACAACAATGCATGTAGGGCCTCTACTGAAAAGGAAGGACTGAGACCTCAGAGTATTGGTCACAGTCAGGAGGAATGAACAGGGTCCATCTCAGAGACTGGCTATAGGTACATCCCAGTCGGGAGTCTATTCTGGCACAACCACTCCCCCAAACAAAGTGGCTGGAGGCATCTGTCAGTCCCCCACCAGGATCACTTCAGGAATCTTCTCCAGGTACGGGCTGGAGAACATTGATAGAGCTTTTCCATGATGGCCTAACAGGGCATCACAAATACAAGATACACATAGGACCCTTTACCAATTGAGATAAGCCAGCATCACAAAGAAGAGCCACCAAGCAAGGAAGAATGCACACACGTAGAAAGAACTGGTGGCACTGGATTTTAGAATCACCATCATTACTTCATTCAATACATATTTCTTGGTCTCTCCAATGTGTACCAGGCACTTTTTGAACTATGAAAGTCCTTTTTTTTTTGAACTCTGCAAGTTTTATGGTAAACACAGCAGGCAAGATCTCTACCATTATGGACATTTCAATTTACTGATGGGGGGGAAAGAAACCAAATAAAATATCAAGGAGCAAAAGTGGAGTAAGTAAAGGATTGGGGGAGAGAGCAAGTGAATGTGTGTGCGAGGGCATTATGTGCTGCTTTGGATAAGGTAGTTGGGGAATATGTCCCTGATGAAACGGTAACCTTTGAGCACAGATCTGAATAATGTGGGTGAACAAGCCTTATCACATCCAGGCCAGAAGACGGTGAGCAGGGAGGAGGAACAGGTGTAGGTGTTGGGAGGCATTGAAATGTTGACAACTGCAGGCAGACCAAAATGTTTGGAGCAGAATGGGCAAGGTGGGCGAGAATTCAGAGATCTACAGGAACCTGATCATCTAGTACATTCTAGGTCATTATAAAAACTAGTGATTTTATTTGAAGCTTAATTAATATTCCATGAACCAAGAGATGCAATAGAATATTTTAAACAGCAATTCTTTAAAAAGAATCAACTAGTAGTCATGTAAATTAAAGGCTTCATCTTTGAAATGAATCATTCAATAGACGAGCAGAATAGCAGATGGGACACAAAAAAAGGAGCAAATTAGTAAGCTTGAGGAAAAACTCAAATATTTTCCCCACAGAATACAGGACAAACATACAATTAAAAGATGCAAATTAAGACAAGGAAGACAGAGACTCAAAAAACCCATCCAGAAGATCCAAATTTTATCTAATAGAAGTGTTAAAAGATACTATTAGAAAGACTTTATAGGAAAAATGGAAGAGAGATGATAATTCAAAACAATACAAATATAAATATATACTTGAATAATTCCATTCAAAGTCTACAATATATAAGAACTAGCAAATTCTGCACATAATAAAGATATAAACACTTATCAAATATCCATGGATCATTATGAAATTTGACCATACACAACACAACAAGATACACAGTTATTCTATAAGGTTATTATCATCTCAAAATGGAAACAAAATTTCACACAAGAAATAAAATTAGAGGCCAATTTCACTCAAGAACATAGAGGCAGAGGTGCCTGAGTGGTTTAGTCAGTTAAGCGTCTACCTTTGGCTCAGGTCCTGATCCCCAGGTTCTGGGATCAAGTCTCACATCCAGCTCCCCACAGAGAGTCTGCTTCTCCCTCTGTCCATGTCTCTTCCTCTCTTTCTCTGACTCTAATGAATAAATAAATAAAATCCTTTAAAAAAAGAAAGAACATAGAGGTAGACTCCTAAATAAATATTTACAAATCAAATCTGACAGTGTATGTAAACAAAAAACCCAACTATGACCAAGTAGAGTTTATCTTCGTATACTGATTGTTCAATATTTTTAAAAGCCATACATGTAATTTTCCGTTGTTAATAAAGTTGAAACAATATGACTATGTCAAATGATACAAGTAAAACCTTAGGTAGATTTCAACATTCAAGTATAACTTACATTCTACTTTTTCAGATAAAAAAGATTTAAGGAAAGAATCCCAGGACATACCATTAAGTGAGTGGGGGAAGGATGGGGAAAGGGAAGAAGTCAAGGATGGGTGTGATTTCATATGAAGTCACAGCCTCAGCCTGTGAAAAAGCTTGGCTTTTCATAGGATGGTTAAGCCATAAGTTTTCAGTGATCCAGAAATCATTTTGTTCAGCATTTGGGTGACTGATGTCTTTCACTTGTCCCTTCTCCAGTGCTATTCCTTTCTTTACATAGAGCTGAATTTCTGACCTATATCATTTTCTTTTCTCTGAACAATGTATTTTAACATCACATGCATGGCAGATCTACTAAAAACGACAACAAAATCCCTCAATTTTTGTTTATCTGAGAAAGTCCTTATTTCTCCTTCATCTTTATTTTTTATCTTTTTGAGTTTATCTTACTAATCTCTACATCCAACGTGGGGCTCAAACTCACAATCTCCAGATCAAAAGTTGCATGCCCTTCCACCTGAGTCAGCCAGCACCCTTTTCCCTTACCTTTAAAGATTAATTTTACAGGGTACAGAATTCTAGGTAGGCAGTAGGTAGAGGTGGGAAGGTCTCCTTTAAACTTTAAATATTTCACTTCACTCTTTTCTTGCCTGCATGGTTTCTGAGTAGAAGTCCAATGTAATTCTATCTATCTATCTATCTATCTATCTATCTATCTATCTATCTATCATCTATCTATCATCTACCATCTATCTATCATCTACCATCTATCTATCATCCATCTATCTATCTAAGAGAAAGAGCCTGTGCTCTTTCTGGGAGGAGGGGCAGAAGGAGAAGGAGAGAAAGAATCTCAAGCAGACTCTGCCCTCTGCCTGGAACCCTAATCTGGGACTCCATCTCATGACCCTGAGACATGACCTGAGTCGAAATCAAGAGTCAGACTGCTTACCTGACTGAGCCACCCAGGCACTCCCCAACATAATTCTTATCTTTACTCCTTTCTATAGAAAGAAGTAGCTTTATAAAAGCTTTTTAAAAGCTACTTTTTAAGAGCTTTTTAAAAGCTCTGGCTTTTTAAAAGATTTTTTTTCTCTATCTCTGATTTTCTAAAGTTTGAATATATGTCTAGGTGCAGTTTTGTTTTGTTTGTTTACTGGGTATCCTCTGAGCTTCCTGCATCTATGGTTTGGTGTGTGACATTAATTTGGGGAAATCCTCAATCATTATGATAGGGTAGGCAGTAAGTTAGAATGGACCTTGAGGCAAAGGTGTTGAAAAATAGGTGACACATTAGAAGCTTGAGGGCACAACACCCTGATTATGAGGATTTTTAAAAATTTCTTCTGTTTTTTGGTTTAGTTTCAAATTTTTATTTTAATTCCATTTAGTTCATGTTCAGTGTAATATTAGTTTCAGGAGTAGGATTTAATGATTCATCTCTTATATATAAAACCCAGCACTCATCACAAGTGCCCTCCTCAATCCCCATCACTCATCTAGCCCCTCTCCTACCCTCCTTCCTTCAGTAACCCTCAGTTTGTTCTCTATAGTTAAGTCTCTTTAACAATTTGCCTAGCTCTTTTTCCCCTTATATTCATTTGTTTCATGTCCTACATTCCACATATGAATGAGATCATATAGTATTTGTCTTTCTCTGATTGATTTATTTCACTTAGCATAATACCCTCTAGTCCAATCCATGTCATTGCAAATGGTAAGATTTCATCCTTTTTATGGTTGAGTAATATTCCATTATATACATAAATATCACTTCTTCTTTATCCATTCATCAGTCAATGGACTTTTGGCCTCTTTCCATAATTTGGCTCTTGATAATGCTGCTATAAACATCGTAGTGTATGTATCCTTTTGAACCAGCATTTTTATATCCTTTGAGAAAATGCCTAGTAGGGCAATTTCTAGATCATAGGGTAACTCTATTTTTAACTTTTTTTTGGAACTTCCATACTCTTTCCAAAGTGGCTACACCAGTTTGCACTCCCACCAACAGTGCATGAAGGTTCCCCTTTCTCCACATCCTCACCAATAATTGTTTTGTGTTGTTAATTTTAGCCATTCTGACAGATATAAGGTGATAACTGCATTGTAGTTCTGATTTGGATTGGATGGTGAATGATGTTGCACATCTTTTTATGTGTCTGTTGGCCATCTAGATGTCTTCCTTGAAAAAAAATGTCTATTCATGTCTTCTGCCCATTTCTTAAATGGATTATTTGTTTTGGGGTGTTGAGTTTGGTAGGTTCTCTATAGATTTTGGATACTAGCCCTTTATCAGATATGTCATTTGCAAATATCCTCTCCCATTCCAAGGGTTGCCTTTTAGTTTCATTATTTCCTTCACTGTGCAAAAGGTTTTTATCTTGATGAAGTCCCAATAGCTTATTTTTGGTTTTGTTTCCCTTGCCTCAGGGAGTGTATTAGTAAGAAGTTGTTATGGCTGATGTCAAAGACATTTCTGCCTGTGTTCTCTTCTAGCATTTTATGGTTTCCTGTCTCACAAATTTGGTCTTTCGTCTATTTTGAATTTATTTTTGTGTATGGTGTAAGAAAGTGGTCCAGTTTCATTATTTTACTTGTACCTGTCCAGTTTTCCCAATACCATTTTTTGAAGAGATTCTCTTTCTCTCATTGGATATTCTTTCTTGCTTTATTGAAGATTAGTTGACCATATAGTTGTGGGTCCATTTCTGGGTTCTCTGTTCCATTCCACTGATCTTATGCATCTATTTCCATGCCAGTACCATACTGTCTTGATCACTACAGTTTTGTAATATAACGTGAAGTCTAGAATTGTGATGCCTACAGCTTTACTTTCCTTTCTCAAGATTGCTTTGGCTATTCAGCGTCTTTTGTGGTTTCATACAAGTTTTAGGATTGTTTGTTCTAGCTCTAGGAAAAATGCTGGCTATCAAAATACCACTGACTTTGTGGCTTTTTACATCATGGTCTATGGCTTCCAACACCCTGGGGCTGACAGACCAACAGCCAGAGATGCAGAACATGTGCTGTCCTCTTCAACCTCTGCCTCGGCTTCATTATAATATGTTTACTTGTGGTTTTGACCTTCCCCTCCCTCCTACACCCCCCCCCCCACAACAAACACCCAAACCCACAGGGGAAGATGGCCTTGGAAGTTCTGGTAAGAATGTTGTAGGGCCAAAAATTCTCCCTCACAACCAGTAGGTGAAGTCCCTTAGATGACTGGAAGCAACATCAGTTGGAGCCCACCCCTAGCTATGACCCATAACCTATGCAAACATGAAAAGACACCACCAACCCCAGTGCATTTGCCACCTCTGGGTCTACCTGTTCTCCCAGCTTGAGAGCATACTGTCCTTAATAAACTGCTTTGTGCTTGTCATCTTCCTTCTGGATGTCTTTACTGGAGAGTGTACCCTGAGGTATATCTTTCATGGGGAATCCAAGAACCGAGACCTCCATTCACACAATGCAGACTCTCCCACCGGTAACAATGATTGCTTCCAATATTGTTTCTGTTCCTCTCTCTCTTCTGGTACTCCCACTTTGCTTACATTAAGCTCTTTATAAGTTGTCCCATAGTTCTTGGATATTCTGTTTGTTTTTTCAGTCTTTTTTTCTTTTTGCTTGCCAGTTTAGGAAGTTTCTATGGTTATGTCTTCAAGCTTAGAGATGTTTTCCTCATTGTGTCCAGTCCACTAATGACCCCACCAAAGGTATTCCTCATTTCTGTTACAGTGTTTTTGGTCTCTGGTATTTCTTTTTGATTCTTTCTCAGACTCCTATCTTTCTACTTATATTATCCATCTGTACTTGCATGTTGTCTACTTTTTCCATTTGAGCCCTTAGCATATTAATCATAGTTGTTTTAAATTTCTGATGTGATAATTCCAACATCCTTGCCCTGTCTGGTGCTTGTTTAGTCTCTTTAAAATGTGTTTGGGAGGGGGGGCCTGAGTGGCTCAGATGGTTGGGCATCTGCCTTTGGTTCAGGTCATGATTCCAGGGTCCTGAGATCTAGCCTTGCATCAGGCTCCCTGAGCAGGGAGTCTGCTTCTCCCTCTCCTTCTAATCCTTCTCCCTGCCCATGTTCTCTTTTCTCTCTCTTTCAAATGAATAAATAAAATATCTTAAAAAATTTTAAAACATGCTTTTTGCCTTTCAGTATGTCTTGCAAATTTTGGCCTGATAACCAGATATGATCTACTAAACAAACAGCACTGTTGTGAAAAGACCTTTAGCAATGTTGTGGTAAGGTGTGGGAGGAGAGGAAGTGTTCTATAGCCCTATAGTTAGGTGTCAGTCTTTTAGTGAGCCAGTGTCCCTGGACTGTGACCTTCAGCTCTTCTTAGATTATTCCCCTTTTAGGTGAGACACCGTGGCTATAGAGGACTGGAGTTGGTTATTTTCCTTCCTCAAGTAGTGTAGGCTTTGATAAAACCACAAGTTAAACTCTAGTAAATAGCTTCTCCTGAGGGCAGGCATTTTAAAGAAGAATAAAATGCAATAGCATATTTTAAAATGGTTTACTTTACCTCTCTCTCTGCCAGAAGCCCGGGTGCCTTTTCTTTGATAGTCACTGTGAGAAACTAGTTGAGATCCTACCGAGGAAACTCACAGAGGTGTGGGGATGTCCACCATCCCCACCAGGGACTGGATCTTTCTGGAGTTTTTAACATTCGAATCGGTCCAGATTGAGCCTACAGCAATTCACTAATGATATCTCAGGTTTTCCTACCACAGCACTGGTTTCAAAAGTTTTTCCTCATGGATTTCTGTTCCAGTAAGTTGTAATTCTCTGTGGTCCTCTTTCTGTCTCTCCAATTTGGGAGGTAGTAGTTTATTCAGTGATCTAATTTCTGTGATAGATCTAAACAGAGTTACACATTTTTCAGTTTGTTTAGCTTTTTACTTGCTGTAAGGATGGTGATTAGAATGGTGATTTCTAAGCTTCTTTAACTTCAAAAATTTACCTATCAAAAACTTAAACCATATTCAATCATAGAACTTTAGAAACACCTCAGTTAAAGTCATTTCTTCCTTTGTACTATTATGCAATGTATCTTGAAGGCTTTACAATATATAAATACTAAGAAAGGTGAGACAAAACTCTTTCTTTGCAGAAAATACTATTTTCTATTAGAAAATCCAGAGCAATAAACTAGCAAACTTTTAGAATTACAAAGAAAGTTTAGTTAGGCATAAAATACATGATTAATTTTTAAAATATTTCCATATATCAGTAAAAACAAAGTCAAAAATACAGTTTTTTAAAAGACCTCTTCACATAAGCAACACAATCATCAAGTATTTGAAATAAAGTTGATTTAAAATTTGTATAACACCTTTGTGGAGAAACTATGAAACTTTATTGAAAAACATGAAAGAAAACTTGAATAAATTGAAAAAATTCAACATTTTGTGAGAAGTCTTAAGCAATGAAAGAGATAGAAAAAACAAAGTATAAATGGTGGAAGTAAAGATTTAAAATTGGTATTTTTTGCAGTCAATAATATTGATTGCCCAGAAAATTAAAGTGAATCCAAGAAACTGGCAAGACATTTTCTTCGATTTTAAGCAAGGAGGAATAGAAATATAATCTACATGCAAAAATTAGTATCCTTCCCATTTCCATTTAGTAACTAATCAAAAAATACATAGAAAAAATTGAATTCCTATTTGTAGTGGGTTGAATCATGTTCCCCTAAAATTCATGTCTATCTAGAACCTCAGAATATGACTTTATTTGGAAATTGCCCTTTGTAAATATAATTAGTTAAGCCTCTTGAGATGAAACCATCCTAAACTTAGGATAGATCTTACATCTAATAATGACTGATGTCTTTATAAGAAAAGGGAGAGGGACTTTTTGTAAACACAGGGAAGAAGGCCACAAGAAGACAGAGGCAGAGATTGGACTAAAGCTGCCACAAACCAAGGAATGTCAGGAGTCAGCAGAAGCTAGAAGAAGCAAAGAGTAATCCTTTCCCCAAGCTTTTGGAAGAAGTGTGACCCTGACCACACCTTGATTTCAAACTTCAAGACTCCAGAGCAATGAGAATAAATTTCTGTTGTCTTAAGCCACCAAGTTTGTGGTAATTTTTATGACAGTTCTAAAGGAAACTAGCACAACAATTCATGACACCACACACACACACACAAACCCTATAAATTCCCTAGGAATAATTCTAATTATAAATGTACACAATCTTCATGAAAATGTCATATATTTTTACAGAAAAGCAAAAAGAAGACCTAAAAAGTGGGTAAATGCCAAGTTCATGGATGGGACGATTCATCATCTTAACATCAATTCTCCAAAAACTGGAGCATAAATTCAGTATGCTCCATAACTGAGATCAATAGGATTTTTTATAAACTTTTACATGTTAATTACAAAGCTTATATGAAAGTGTAAAATTTTAAGAGTAACTAAGATATTTTTGGTTTAAATAAAGGCAACTGGGCTAAGGTAATAAAATTTGTTCAATCTAACATCTAATTGTATTATAGATTTATAGTGATCAAAATAGTGCATTATTGGCACACTAAAAAACTAGCTCAACATAAAAAGAATAAAGATTCCAGAAACAGACCCATGAATGTATAAGAAAGTGAAACTCTGGAAGTATTACAAATGACAAATGAATATACAAAAAGATATTTAGCCTCACAAAGATTCTTAACAATACAAATAAAAAGGAAAATGACATATCTTTTTGTCATGCAAGAGTCTGGCAAAAAAAAAAAGTTTAACAATATCAGTTGATTGTTACTAGAGAAAAAGGTATTTTCATATTGCTGATGTGTTAAATTAGCATAGCTACTGTGAAGGGCAATTTGACAGTAATCAGTTAAAACTGAATATATGCATCCTCTAAAGACTTAGCAAATCTACTTCTAAGCATGTAGTCTATAGAAACATTTGTACTTAGGGACAAAAAAGCACATTTAAGATTATTTATTGTAGAATGATTTGGGACAGCAAAAAATTAGAAACCATCTGAATATCTATTGATATAGAAACAGTTATATATAAACAATGGCATATCTATCTATGCAGTGAAATATGATGCACCAAAGAAGGAATGCTGCTATGATACCTAGTAACATGGAAAATATACGTAGGTGAATGTTCTGATAGATAATTTAAGTGTCTATAGAAATTTTATGGGACCTCAGTGATAGGCAGTAGTGACAGACAGTATATGAAAAGAATTCAGGTAGGATTTATGCAAGCTCAAAGATCTTTAGAATTAAATGGAAATAAATTTACCTATTTTACCCTTAGAAATGTAAATTTTAATCAAATGATGTTGCCACCTGGGTAGGATTTCACAGTCTAATCCAGTAAGGACAAGACTCAAATCCAGGGATGTAAACTATGTCTGTGGCCAGCCCACTTTTAAACTTATGGAATCATTGGCTTTGTAACTTTTCATGTAAGTAAGGTTCTGTGCATATCATGATCACAGTGCTCCAACTATATAACAGTCTAGGTCCTCTGTTTGTTGTAAAACTCCATCAAGCAAAGAAAACAACTCCAAAACTATATGAGAAAGTCATCCCAAATATGGTGTAAGATAACATTATTGTTCTTTAATAGGTAATGCCTTCTTAGGGTTTACTAAGAAAATTTGAAATTAAGTATATAAATGCCAAGATAAGCAAATGTGTGTTTTCAATAAATTAGTGTTAAGAATTTTGCACTTATTTATATTATATATCTCTGTAATACTTAGAATTTAGTCTACCAAGATAATAGCTAATTGGAACAACAATCTTGTGATTCCAATATAATGGTTTTAGGCTTGTGATTTTAATTTAATATCTTTGCTTCATAGTCATTAATGAAACATTAGGAGAACTTAAGAATCACCTGTTTATAGTTATTTTCTATATATGAGTTATTTAAGTACTTGGAAAATTTTGTTGATTAAATCAAACAATGTAGAACTTTAAAGGGAAAGAAATGATATTAGCTTCATGAACACAGGTTGAAATAAAAAATTTAAATAACTAATTTTATAAATTGGTTTTAACATTTATAAACTCTTATAAATGATTGTTAAAATGTGCTGAACAGATATTTATAAGTGCTACCATAAATATAAGAAATAGGTTTCATAATCTGTAACTTTAATAAACTATTACATTTCATTTTTTTAGTTTTTATTTTTATTTATTTATTTATTTATTTTTTTTTTTAATTTATTTTTTAAAAGATTTTATTTATTCATGAGAGACACACAGAGAGGCAGAGACGGAGGCAGAGGAGAAGCAGGATCCTTGCAAGGAGCCTGATGTAGGACTCAAACCTGGGATTCCAGGATCACTCCCTGAGCCAAAGACAGGCACTCAACTACTGAGCTACCCAGGCATCCCAAACTATTACATTTTAAAACCAAAAATTACCTCTGAAGAATGTTTTCTGTAGCAAAAAGAAAAGCCATCCTCAAGGCACCAAAAAAAATTAGTTGGCAATATTGCTTAGTAAACACACATTCATACAATAATACCATATGTTTCTATAGGTACAAACAATAGACAAAGAGAATACATATGAAACTAAGAATAGTGTTCTCCTTCAGAAAAGGGTCAGGGGGATTTTAATTTTATCAGTAACTGTTGAATATTTTGTAGTGCAAAAACATTCATATATTGCTTGTGTAAGTAAAAATATAGAAAATCTTTTGTCAGGTCATATGTGCCCATTTTGGGTTTGATAATCAGGGTCAATATATTTATGACTCTCCATGCAGTCTCAAAATGAGTTTGCATAAAAGTCATTCTTGCTCCTTTTGTAGCAATATACAGGTACTCTCTTAGCAGTAACATTTCCAAAAAACTTTGTACTTGAGGAGCCTTATATAATGGGTAAAACTAAACAGTACAAACAAGACTCAAAGAACCATTTTTGTACTAATGCTGAGAGTTTAGTTGTATTTGTCAATATTATCATGGCAAGGGCAAAGCACCCTCTAATAGTTTACAGAATAAGGAATAGAAAAGCTAACTCAAAGGGGGGCTCTGGGGCGAAGAGTTATTGACATATAAGACCTTGTTTTCCAAGCATAGCCTGGAGAAAACACTTATTTTGGAGTTCTAAAGGTAGAATTCCTCTTGAGGGCTAAGACTTTCATTTGTTTGCTAGCAAAAGAACCTGCAGCCAGGTTGGGTGTGAAATGATAGGCTTTGAGCCGAAGTCTGGAAGAGAAAGCAGAACAAAGGGAAGGTTGAAATCCTCGGCATAAAGATTTCATCCTAGGGCAAAAATGGGAAGGTCTTCATATTGAAGCCAAGTGTCCTTGGATCGAAGTCCTTTTAAAATTATCATCTACGATCCTGCCTTGAAGAGCAAATAGGCAAAATAAAGAGCTCAGAAGCAGCGGTTTTTGGAAGACGGGATATTTAATTAAAATTGCTGCTACCTGTTAAAACCTTGTGCTTAGAAATGTTATTAGTTTGTAAAATTATGAGGTTCTATATTTAATTATTATTATTTTCCTTAAGAAATAGATCAGTAGTACATAGTGTCTTCCTTGGCTGAGGCTTTAGTAATATCTGATAGGATTTCAAAACTCCTGAATGAAATTGTGTAAAAATTTGCCCAGCACAGGAGGGAAACTAGAGCCTGACCTGGAAACTACAGCCAGAAGCTGAAAGATCTGCCAGACTTCTTTGCTTCTACATGTTAATCCTTAGAAGAGCAAGTCCCAGGCTGTGCAGATAAGACACCCCACTCCTGGGTTCAGAACCACCCCTCCTTATCCCAGAGGAACAGGGACTCCCCAAAGGGCAGTCCCTAGGGATGATGGCAATAAGATCATTTCTGTTCCTAATAGCCAGTATGTTAGGAACAATTCATTAATGAATGACCAGTTGTAATTATTTACAGAGAAAACATCCTTCAGTGTTTTCCTGGGACAATAAGAAAACACAGAGGAGGTGGTTTTTGCCCTTGGAAACCCAAAAGGGAGAAAGATGTCCTAGAGAAATTGATTGATGGACCAGCAGGACAACTGGGCTGAAGAAGAAACAAAAACAAAAACCAGAGAGAAGCCCAGTGATGAAGATGACTGGAAACTACAACAAGGATAGAATAAGGTAAAATAATAGTAACTTTCATACTGTTTATTTGGTTGTGATGTAATGCTATTCTTCTCCATCCCCTACTTACCCAAATCTTCAGCGCCATATGCATTAATTGCTTTCATGGTTCTTACTTGAAAATTAAAGGAAATGAAAGGGAGCTGCCTACCGCAGGATCGAGGGAAGAGAAGAGACACAGGGTACAAGACACAGAGCAGAGATGGAATTCCAAGTAAAGTAAACAAGAAAGAAGGGTGATATAAGGCCCTGCACTTCATGCCAAGGAATCTTTGTAGAAATTTGGTGTGCAGATTATGTGAGATGGGGCTTGAGAGAGTGTAAAAAATATATTAAAAAAAAGGTAATCCCTAAGTTTGGTGGTCTGGGGACCATCCAGGACTCTGTCATGTGGATTACATAATCATTGACACCAGACATGGAGAAACAAAAAGCTCAAAGAATGGTTCTATGTATTCCAGTGGACTCTGAGATTCATCACCCACCTCTTGATCCATCCATCTGCCTGTCTATCACTGATTTTTATCTATCATGTCCATCCCCAACTGTCCCCAATAACTCTTTATTTATATTTCCCTTAAGCTTTTAAAGGTTTTTTTCAAAATTTGAGAATTTTTGTTTTCTTTTCCTGGGTAGAACAGTACAGTCTGTAGTCACCAACTTAATGCAACAAAATGCAAAATGCCACGCAAGCAGGAAAACTGGGTGGAGTGAGAAAAAAGTACTTTTTCTTGTTGTTTCCCTCTTTGGTGGCAAGGAGGTGGCTTACTGGAGATTTAGGAGATTGCCTGGGTGAGTTTTTCCATATCTCCTGCAGTACCACTGGGACAACTATCAATCCCAGATAGCTCCACAGCTGACCTTGGGCTAGAAGGGAGTCAGCAGGGAGTGCTCTCAGACAAGCATCACCTGATCTGAGCAGATACTGGTGGCCCACAAGCCCACAGTTCTTTTTTAGGGCTTCTTCCTGTATGTTGCCCACTGTCCAATTCTGTCCAATGTCCTCCACTAGGAACTTTCCATTATTCCACTGGCCTGCCTGGACATACTCTTATGATTTCTCATGGCCTATGGACCTGTAGGCAGTGCCTCACGTTGCCTTTATTTTCCATTCTTAAGACTCTCAAGTAACTTTGATTTCTTCTTATATAGAAGAGTCACAAGACATTAAGATTTATATGTGTCAAAGAACATAAAAAAGGTTCTTAGAAATGAAACATAAGTTTACCAAGAATATAGATGACTTAAGTTAGTATCCCTTCCCTCCATCTCTGTCATTAATCATACCTCATGTAAACATCCATTATGTTCTTAAGTCGTAAAATATTAAATCAACATATATCTATCTATGTTTGAAATGAGAAATCAGCCTGCCCCTAACTCCCATGCCAAAAGTGAGCTCATCTTTCTCCCAAGGCACCCAGGCAAATTCAGACTCCACAACTTCTGTGAAATATAAAATAATGAAAAGAAAACGTATAGGCTTAAAAAGAAATAATGATAATAATAATAAAACACTGCTTGCAGGAATAATAAATGGAAGGCAGAAAATGAAATAGGTCTCCAAAGTAATTCCTTAAGACTCTCACGTCTATCCTCCAAAAATAATATGTATCAAATAAAATCTAAATTCCTCCTGCTTGTCTGTGCTGTACACACATAGTTCATTAGCAGGGGAGATGGAGGTCTTGGAATTGGGACATTAAACAAGTGAGCATTTTCCTGGTCTGTAAAACATTGCCACTACAGAGGTACTTCTTGGCCTCTCTCACTGCCCATCATTGTCCTTTCACTGACTCTGGCAATGGTTGCCTTTTGCCTTTGCCTTCCACTAGTTAAAATGCTGTCTTGTCCTCCCAGCTGCAGTCAGGTTCATGATGTCTCTGACAATGTCTAAGACTAGCCCCAGAATGTGATAGTCAGCTGGCTAATCTTTACTCCTTTTCTCAGATGTTTCCTTGAATGGACTTTGAGTCTCCCGTCTAAAACTGAAATCTGCTGTGATACTCTTCTTTTGTTTTCTGTGGCAGGCCCAGTTCTATCCCTGGCACTGCTTTTGTCAGCCTGGATGAGTCAAAGCTGTTCACCAGAACAAAGAATAAATGGCAGGAAAGGGTACTCGAAGGAAGAAATAATGCATTTTTCAGAAAACTTGCCCACTTGAAGAAATTAGCCCACTAGTTTTTCGCTAGTTCTTACTAGGTAAAAGTATATGATCATCCTCAGAACTTAGAACCACTACTCTAAATTTATATATATGTTATTTCAGTGAAAAGCCACTTTATAACGAATCAGCCCTGTGAAAAGTGAAATTAAATGGAGTGAGAGGCAATAGCTTTTAAAAAGTAAGACATCAAAACAAGGTCAAAAATTTTTCAAAAGTGGAGCAAGAGAATGAGCTAAAAAGATAAGAGGTGGTAGTAGTAAAAATGAGATCTTAAAGTTGAAATTTTGGAGACATTGTCATTACTGGTAATGGCAAAGTCTTAAAATATAATCCATAGGAGTAGGTGGCAGATTAGGGTAGAGGAAAGGATATCATGGAAAGGGAGTGATTGTGAGCCAGGAGCTAGAATCTTCTAGGACAGGTGGGAAAGTTGTCCCAGTTGAGGGTCAGAAGATAATGCAGAAAGTCAAAGAGAATATTGAGAGAAGACAGTGAGAATATAGGGGATTTTGTTATGACTGTGAGTTCCAGAGCACACAACAAAAGGGTTTTGGAAGTTAGGGGGGATAAGGAGATGGGAAAAAGTCCTCAGCCAAATGGTAAGAGAGTCTAGAGGATGATGATTGAGTAGCGAGATGTTGACCACATAACATAGGGTTAAAGGGCCTAATCAGAGACCATAGATATTGAAGGTAAGGCGGTGAGTGTTGGAGGAGAGGTCTTGCTAGAAGCATGTTCCAAGGCTCTCTTATAACTCTTGACAGTGGAGATATAGAAGCGAGGAAAGGGACCTTCTTATGTCAAGCACAATAACTGGAAGTTTCCTTCCAATCTCCCTCTATCTTCATCTTCCATGTGGGTTCCAGGGCCTATACAGGCATCACAAATAAGTGTCATTTTCCATGGATAGGGAGTGACTGCCTGGAGCACCATGATATGAGCAACTTCAAGACCATGCCCTGATTCAGGAGAAAAGGCAAATAAATGGTCCCCATCAATGCCAGTGTCTGCTTTCCCAAGTTGAAGGTAACTCCCTAAAGCTCAATTCAATTCCTAATTTTCTATCCCATTCCTCACTTTGTAACCCACCTCCTAGCTACTTATACACCCATAAAAGCTTTTAGGACTTTAGCATATAGCACTTCACTTTGGGACACAACCTCTACCCTTCCTGAAGGTGATCTACTCAGCCTGCTGTCCTGTCTGCTAATGATCCTCAAATCTCCATGTCCAGACAAGTCCTCATTCCTGAGCACCAGAAACTTGTCTGAAATTGTCTCTGGGGCTCTGAGCACGTCAGGTATGTTCTTCAAAACTCCCCTCCCCTGCAACTCCGAGGTGTTCTCTCCCATCCCAACAGTGTACCTCCATTTGCCCATTTGAACAACCCAAGTCATCTTCAACTCTCCTTTTCCTGCAGTCACCAGTTTCTATGCATTTGGCCTCTGCCATTCCTTTTTTTTTTTTTTTTAAAGATTTTATTTATTTATTCATGAGATACAGAGAGAGAGAGAGGCAGAGAGAGAGAGGCAGAGACACAGGCAGAGGGAGAAGCAGGCTCCATGCAGGGAGCCCGACGTGGGACTTGATCCCAGGTCTCCAGGATCAGGCCCTGGGCTGAAGGCGGTGCTAAACCGCTGAGCCACCAAGGCTGTCCAGGCCTCTGCCATTCCTTAAATCTGCTCCCTCCTTTCCCTCCCCACTGCCTCTACCTTGTTCACCATCTGTCTCTTCTCTCAAGTGGACTTGGGAAGTACACTTCAGCTCCCCTTCCCACAGCCATCAGAGTGACCTTTGTAAAACACCAGTCTTCCTAACTTCATGGCTTTACATCACTTACAGGATAAAGATCAAAATTCTTAATCCTTGACACACAACATTGCATAGGTTTGTCCAGGTACCTCTCTCTCTCTTGCTAGAGTAGACCCTACTAGGGTAGGAATGTGCACCTCCCTTACTTTGAATTCCCAGTAACCCAATAACAACTTGGAGATACAGAACATATTCAATAAATATTAAGTGAGGTAATGCAAGCAGGTAGAGGAAAAGTATAAAAAGCAACTTCGTTTTAAAGACTCTCTCTCATGCCTGTTGACATGAGATCATTTTCTACTAGCTCTCTCACTGCCAATTCATTCATCTCTGTTCTTACTATGAATAGCAGAGGTACAGATGTTTTTATTTGACAATTAATAAAATATATATCAAGGGTGGAAATGGGGTCTTGATATGAATTTTCTAATATTGAATTCTGGCGTCACCATTTTCAAGGTGTGTGACTTTGGGTAAGATACTTAAACTCTGTAGCCTTTATAACCTCTATACTAATAGTATCTGATTCAAATGGTTCTAATGGAGATTAAAGTGTGTGAAAGAGGAAATGTTCAGTAAATAAGAGCTGTGATTGATACTCTGAAAGAAGTTGCCTGCATGGTTCATTTGTAGGTAAGTGGAAACATTATTGCTGTTAGACAAGAAACATGCATGTATTTCCTAGAATGGGGGAAATGTGTCTTTACTTTTTTCCATAGAGTTCAGGCCATACAGAGTCAGCTTCTGAAGAAGATTGAAAGTTTTTGTCTCTGGTCTTGCCAACTTTTCTCTGTCCCATTGTTTTCTACCCCTCTGTCCTCTCTCTCCAGGGTCCTACTGCTCCTGGAAGAAAGGGAGCAAATCCTACAGCCCTCTGTAGAAATAAGCTTGGGTCTAGTGGGAATAGGTGGGCACTCTTTTTGACTTTCAGTATTATCTTACAATTTATTTATACATATGTCATAGCAATTGGGTCATGCCTTGACCCAATTGAATAAGCTTACTTGTTTTATTTTATTTTATTTTATTTATTTTATGGTCACACATCTGCCTTTATTGGGAGCAGCAGGTGGGACACTTCCAGCAATAGTAAAAAAATTAATTTACAAAAGCAAGGGTTCAGTGAAGCCACCTGGTTGGAACCCTTGGGAGGTCATATGTAGATGCCAACCCAGAGCAGCAAAAAGAGGACTCGAAAGCCCATGAGACTGAGGCCACCAAGGAGATGAGGAGCTCTTTGTAAATATCCCGAGTATACTTGGTGGAGGTGACCTCATAAATGAAAACCAGGCCGTAAAGAACATGCCAGTTGCCAATAGCACTCCGTCAGATGGGGGAAGACGGCAGGGTTCCCTCGACTGGTATATTGGCTCATGGCCTCGAGCTCCATTTTGCCAGGTCATCCACCGCTCTGCCACCGGAATAACATGTTGGCAGGAGCTGCTTACTCATTTTAAACTTGAGTTCCATTACTGAACCTCAAATTATATTGTATTTTGTCCTGGGGTGTTTTTGATCTCTACAAAAAGTGAATTCATAGTGTTCAACCTAATCACCAAAGAATGATAATTTGTTAACTATAAATATTAAAATGTGTTTGTACAACTATTTTTCTGTTACTGTATTTTTACATTTTTTAACATATTTGGATTCTCAAAAAGATGACTTGGGTTGGAGGTAGATCTCCTTTGCTCTATGAGAAGCCATAGAGTAGAGCCATCTATAAAGCAATACTTTCTTTTACTAACAATAATTATTCTTTATAATATCTCCTCAACGTATTTTTGTGTTAAAAGATCTGCCCCCCCTTTTAAAAGAAAGGTAAGGAGAGAGAGAAAAATAAAAGGCATACTGAGGGGATCACACAGTATATAAAATGACAATAATCATGAGCCACCTATTTCACAAATTACCAGGGACATTACACATGATAATAGAGGCAAAGAACTTTAAAGAGTTAAAAGTACAATCATGAAAGGCAGTCCACTTACAGTGTGCTCCAAAGACCATTTTCAATCTGTGAACTCTTTGTTTCTGGTCCATGGTGAGATAAATATGAAAATTTGAAAGCAAGCATTTAGAAACTGTTATAGAAATTTGACAAAGTAATTTTACGTCTGTTGAATCAAATAATAAAAGATTTGGGCTTGTATTCTGTATGTCTGATTTTTTACTTCATTTCTAGTAATTATTTTCATTGTACTTCACAAAGGCAAAGAAAAACCTGTCCTTCACTACACATAGTTTGAGAAGCATTGATAAAAGGTATTATTATTTCTGAGATTTTACTTAAGAACCATTAAATTTCTAATTATAAACTAGTTACATGTCATTATTTGAGAAACACTGTTTCATACCAAGTGTAAAGAGTTGCCAGCATACAAACAAGTCCAGAACAAGTTTGTTTTGTGTTGGGTAACTTGGTATTTAAGAGTTAGAAACCATTTATCCCACGAAATAACATAAACCTGGGGTTATGCTCTCAGTGTAGCCCAGAAATCCCAGTTATCTCAAAAAATTGCTAAGCTATACTATAGAATTTGATAACAGGTATATACTGTAGCCTTCAATAACCTGTCTTCTCCCTCTTCCTACAATGAAAAAGATAGACTTCTGATTTCCAAATCAGAAAATCTCTCCCTTCCCCATCTGCCTTGAGAAATGGTGATTCCTAGCCCTAGCAGGATCAATGGTGGGGATAGAGTAAGAAGGGGGCTACTTCTGCAGAAACTGTTTCAGAAGCAACACTAAGGAAAAAAGAATGGAGTTATAGTACTCTTCACACGAGTGACTAGGGAATTAGGAGATGGAGCTTGAGGCAACTCACTGGTTATGTTAATAACGTGAAACTAAAGTTTCTCCAAGATTCTCTGAGATTAGGTTGGTTTTGCTGACCTTGAAAGCCCTGGTTCTTTACCACAAACACCTCCGCCCTACACTCTGGGGTGTTCTCCCCTTGGTGGCCCAGCACCAAATCGGGTCTAGGCTTCATCCTGAATTGAGATTTGTCCCTGCCAGAGGGACCATGACACAGAAAGATTCTTTCAAAAGACAGCTGTTTATCTCTCTACCATTCAGCATAACCTAATATCCCTTAGGACTGAATCAGAGATACACACAGAAGCAAAGGGATGTGTTTTTGGCAAGCGGGGCAGAGAAGGGGGAGGGGGATGAGAAACTAGAATCTGCTTTTATTTACTGATGTTTGTTGAAAACTGGCAATTGTCATGCCTCCAGGGTGGCAAATAAATACTGTGAACCAGTAGAAGCTTATTTCCGACATACTCATTTGTTGTAACTGTCTCAATCTTAATGACTTAGCTTTCCCTCTTAAAGCTTTTTTTTCTTCTTTTTTTAAGATTTCGCTCATTTATTCATGAAAGACACACACACAGAGAGAGAGAGAGAGAGAGAGAGAGAGAGAGGCAGAGACACAGGCAGAGGGAGAAGCAGGCTCCCTGCAGGGAGCCCGATGTGGGACTCGATCCCGGGTCTCCAGGATCAGGCTCTAGGCCTAAGGCAGGCGCTAAACCGCTGAGCCACCCGGGCTGCCCTTTTTTTCTTTCTTTATTCATGTTATGGCTTGTTATGGCTTGTCATGTTATGGTTGAAGTAAAAGAACCCACCCCCCCCCACCCCCCCACCCCGCCCCCGCTCTTATTCCCATGAGCTGAGCTGAGATCAAAAATAGGGTCTCCGTCTTGAGGCCTCTGGTCTGGATGAAGCCTTACGGGGAGCGGAGCAGCGGAGCGTCTACACCTTGTTATATAAGGTAGCTGGTTCCAACCCGAGTTATTTACAAGAGAGAATCCGGAATCTTTTCCTGTAGCGAAAAAGAGTCTCGGAAACTTCATCTAGAAGTTTCTTCCAGGCCCCGGGAGCAGGGACGGTCGGTGGGGACGAGGAGGGGCAGGCTCCGCGGGCTGCGCGCGGCTCCCGGGGGCGCCCGTCGGGGCGAGGCGGGGCAGGGGTCCAGGGGCGCGCCCGGCCTCCGCGGGGGCGTCCGGGGCCGGCGCCCGGCTGAGCCCGCGGTGACAAAGGCCAAGGGCCGGGCCGGGCCGGGGCCGGGGGCGGGGCCGGGGCGGAGCGCGGCCCGAGCGGGGAGGCGGGCGCGGCGCGCAGGGCTCCCCGACCCGCGCCAGCGAGGCGGCGCCGGCTCCCGCGCCATGGGGCGGCTGCTGGCCGTGGGCTTGCTGGGGATAGCGCTGGCGCTCCTGGGCGAGAGGCTCCTGGCGCTCAGGTAGGTGGGGGGCGCCGAGCCGTCGGGGCGCGGGGGGCGGAGGGGGGCGCGGGGGCGCGGGGGCGCGGGGGCGCGGGGGGCGGGCTCCCCGAGGCCCCGCCGGCCCGGGCCGCGGGGGAGGGCGCAGGCCGTGCCGGGAATCTGGAGCTGCGGGCGGGGAGCCCCGATTGCTGGCGGCGCCGCAGCTCGCTGCACACCTGGCCCCGGCGCCCGGCCTGGCCGCGCCCCGCACCGGGCGGGCCCGCGCTGCAGACTTCCCGGGAAGTGGAGGCGCCTTTGCAGCCTCGCAGAGATCTTTTCCACCCGGTTGGACCAGCGGGGGCTTTGCAGTTGCAAACCCAGCGCTTCAGCTTTGTTAGCAAAACTAGTATTACTCATGCACCGAACCTTTAATTATAAAGATTTGTTTCAGATCTTGGGTGCTGCTGTGCTTCTCTTTGCTGCCCAGACCAGTCGCCGTCGCCAATAAAGCTGCTCACCATCCCTTCCCCCGCGTAGTTGGAGAAACTTTTCAACTTTCTAATCTTGGCGCTGTGGAGATCGAAGTGACTCGAGATCCTCAGCTACTGTTCTTACATCACTTCCTTATTTATGGCCACTCGGGAACCCTGGGGCCAGAATGTCAGACAGCATGAGCCTGGTCCATCTCCCAGTTTAATTGTGATGAAAACCGCGGATGGGTGGACATCAGAGCTTCTAAATTAACCAACTCAGATTTTAGAAGCCTCCTGCAAAAGGATTCCAGAAATAGTGAGCACCTTCTCTGTATGGTGTGCCCTCCTAGACCCCTGTAATGGAGTGAGGCAGGTCCTTAATCTCTAAATTCACTCTATGCCAGGGGAGGAGAGAAATGAAACAAATATATCCATTAGGATGTCCAGACCAGGGACAAACCAACCCCTATAGGCTTAAGGGGGAAAGATTCCAGCCCCTGAAAGTGGCGTTCAGGAGGAAGAGACTATTTGACGTTAGCTTTGAAGGATCAGTGAAACACATATGGGGTCATTCCGGATGAAAAGTGCAGCCCCAACAGAGGGAGAAAGGTGGTGAAGTTTGGAGACGAGCTGTAGACCAGCTTGAGGGGAGCATAAAGTTAAGGGATGAGAAGAGTCAGGGTTGGGGAAAAGGTGAGTCTTGAGGTGGTTAATTAGAAGTTCAAGAATTGGGGCCTGCTTTGATAGGCAAGGCAGAACTATTGATTGGGGTATGTGTGTTTGGGTATGTGTGTTTAAATAGGAATCATATAAAATACAATCAGTTGCTGTGCAGAATTAATTGCACTGCTGTAGAGATGAAGCTGGAAGGACGGATTGGAAGAGAGCAGTAGTTCTCCATCCTGGCTGTAGCTTAGCATCTCCTGGTGGGCTGATGTCTGGGCTGGACCCCTAGAGATTCGTATCCAGCTGGTCTGTGTGGGGCCCTGGGGATGAGTGTTTTTTATTTTTAAAAATTCTCCTTATAATTGTAATATGCAGTTACAATTGAGAAGTAGTAGAACAGAGAGTGAATAGACGTGGGGAAACTCGTTAAGGTAGTTGCAGTAGTTTGGAGAGAATAACAGGACAGGGGCCCACACTCTGGAGCCTCACTGAGAAAGGGGGACATCAAAGGTGATACCAGGGCTTCTGTCTCTACCGTCCTGGAGCTGGAGCTTCATCTGCTGATAGAGGGATGCAAGTAGGAGGAACACATGTGGTGGAGGAAGGATTGCTTACTGGTAGAAAATGGACATGTTGACCTTAATTTTCCTGTTACATAAATACCCAAACCTGCTCTGCAGAACGTTCTTGAGATGGATGATTTTGTACGACTGTCCAACTTTCAGTTTCAAAGGTGATACCACTAAAATGTACAAGCTCATTAAACTTCCCTAAAGTCCAAACCACCCGTGTTCCCACAAGTTGAAGTTTTCCCAAATAATGGTTTCTTCTTCTTAATAATCTTCAAGTTTTAAATGTAAGTCCCTTTAAATGGTAATTGTAGTTGCAAACCCAAGAAAAAGTAAATAAGGCTTATTTACATAGAATGTACCTTATAGGTAATTCACAATTTAATGCGTCTTTTCTTTATAAAGATTTGACCGCAATACATTTTACTGGGCAGTGACTTTCTAGGTCACTAGATCTAACTTCATTGGATAGTTGGAGTCCCAAGTCAGTTGATGTGAGAACGTTAGGATATGTGATAGGTGGCTAGATGCAGCAAACAAAAATGCAGGATGCCCAGTTAAATGCGAATTTCAGATAACCAACAAATCATTTTGTTGTATAAGCATATCCCATTGCAATATTGGGGCATAATTGTACTAAAATATCATTCTTTATTTGAAATTCAAATTTTGGCGTCTTGTATTTTATCTGGTAACCTTGTGATTGTGGAATATCAAGTGCCTGCTGTTTACAGGGTTATAGGTGGAATGCTCAAATGCATAGCATCTCTCCTTTTACACCCTAGGGTCTATTTTGAAAAGCAGCATGTTCCTACCTCCCCATAAGGAAAGGCTCTTCAAAAAACAGGCTGGTTTTTGAAATAGGTTTCCCCGCTATTTCATTTTTTTAAAAAGATTTTATTTATTCATGAGAGAGACACGGGGGGGGGGGGCAGAGACACAGGCAGAGGGAGAAGCAGGCTCCATCTCCACGCAGGGAGCCCGATGGGGGACTCCATCCCGGGTCTACAGGATCACACCCTGGGCTGAACGCAGCGCTAAACTGCTGAGCCATCAGGGCTGCCCCCTGCTATTTCATTATTCTATTTTTAGAGATGGCACTTTGTACTTAGGCACTGAAGTTGTTTCTCTCCCCCAGGGTATTCACTTAAACTTCAATTTGAATTTCAGATAAATAATGGATAATGAATATTTTTTTTAGTATAAGTATATCCCAGATGGATAAATGGAATCAAAGCCATCTCTTTCCTTCTGGACTGTAACTGGCTAAAGTTCTCAGGGGAGGATGGCATATTACACCCAAGTTTTCCACTCCTCCCAAGTTGAGCAATAAAGGGGAAAATAGAAGTACGCAAATATCCCCAAGCCAGTTGCTACCTGTTGCAAAGTACACACCCTTGGATGAATCATGAGACTTGAGTGCATCAGAGACCCATGCATGAGCAGGAATCCCTAAATAGGCATCTGAACATTTTGCCTTTTGCGTGATAGATTTTATGACAGTTACACCAAAAAGCCATCCAGACTGCTTTTGAACACTTCTGCAAGGTCAGGCTTTATTTTTTAACCACCATCTTCCCTACCATGTATTGTGTGACTACTGTGTGCTGATCATTGTGTCAAAAGTGTCAAACGTTCTTTAATATTAAGCCAAAATGTACATTTAAATTTTTTTAACTTATTGAGAGAGAGAGAGAGCAAGGGGGAGATGCAGAGGGAGAGAGAGAGAATTCAAGCAGACTTCTTGCTGAGTGTGGAACCCCATGTGGGGCTCGATCCCACAACAGATACCATGACCTGAGCCAAAATCAGGAGTGAGGTGCTTAACCACCCAGGTGTCCCTAAGCCAAAATATACATACATGTACTGACATTTGGAAAGAAAGCCTTTTACATTTATGCCTTCATTCTGCAATAATGTCTTCCTTTCTGTATTAGACATGTTAAAGCTGAGGCTGGAGGAGGTCAACTAGTTATTTCAGCAGGTAATTAGCGCTGAACCTATACTCCAAACCAGGTCTTCTGGATGCCCCAATTTCCCCACTGCCTCTTAGCTTTCCTGCCTTTGGAGCAAATTACTTCCAGCCTAAGATGCTTACTCACAAATTCTTAGCTACTAAGTACTAAAAGCATTACAGGGGCCCAAGGGGTGAATTCCAATGGGTTTTACAAGTCTGTATATAAAAGATAAAGCCCCCGTTTGCCTATATTTAAGTCTGTACTTAAAAGATAAAGCGCCACAAGTAGTTTGTAAATTCAGAGGCCATGAAATATGGAACAAAGCCATGCCAGGTAGTAACACTGTGTTCCTAGTTTGCTGAAGATGAGGCAACATAATAACTAATTGCCCCTCTCCTCCCACTCTGTATGGATAATGCTGTCTCCTGAGTAAAAGAAATGGAAATTGAGGGGCACCTGGGTGGCTCAGTTGGCTGGGCACCTGCCTTCAGCTCAGGTCATGAACCCAGGGTCCTGTGATCGAGCCCCACAAAGGGCTCTCTGCTCAGCAGAGAATCTGTTTCTCCCTCTTCCTCTGGCCCCTCCCTCTGCTGTTGCTCTCACTCTCTCAAATAAATAAATTAATAAAATCTTTTTTAAAAAACATTTAAAAAAAAGAAATTGATTTCATGGTCATGACTATTGGCTAAGGGTTCATGCTTGTGGCTAGATAGCCTGAATTCATTTCTTAGCTCCATTGTTTACCTGGGTTCTTGGCTTTTTATTTCACCTTTCTGTACCTCAGTGTCCTAACCTGTAGGATGAGAATATTAATACTACACACTCCATAGTGGGGCCATGAAAAATAAAAGAGTTCATTCTTGTAAAGTGCTAAAACAACACCAAATATATAGTAAGTGTTCAGTGAAAGTTACCTGTAATGACAATGTGCAAACAGGGGCCCTTAGACTTTTGTGACATAGATCTGTTTGGCAGTCTGTTAAAACCTTGGCTTCTTAACATTATGCTTTTATTTTATTACAATTTTTTTGTGTGTGTACATGTGGTGCTCCTCGTTTGTTTTTGTTTTGTTTTGTTTTTATTTTAATTCCATTTGTTAACATACAATGTTATATTAGGCTCAGGTGTACAATATAGTGATTCATCACTTCCATACATCACCCTGTACTCTTCACGATAAGTGCCCTTCTTAATACCCATCACCTATCTCATCCCCCTCCCCCCAACCTCCCTCTGGTAACTATCAGTTTGTTCTCTATAATTAACATTTTATTTTTTATTTCTCTCTCTTCCTCCCTCTTTCTCCCTCCTTTGCTCATTTGTTTTTTTTTTTTTCCTTAAACTCCACATATGAGTGAAGTCATATGGTATTTGTCTTTCTCTGACTTATTTCACTTAGCATAGTACCCTCTAGCTCCATCTATGTCATTGCAAATGGCAAGATTTCATTCTTTTTTATGGCTGAATGCTGTTCTATGTTATATATATACCACATGTTCTTTATCTATTGATCAGTTGATGGACCCTTGGTCAACATCATGTTTTTAAATGCATAAAATAAAATACACAGGATTCCAAAACAAAATTAAATACTATTTGAGTTAATACTAATTTATATACTTTAATACCATTACCAACCTATTTTAAAAATCTAATGTATGATATAGTAACATAGGCTTCTTAATTAAAGCCTTAAATAGATATAAAGGTAGTTAAATATGTAGCTATAGATATTTTGAAGTAGTGGTGAGTATAAATGATATTTTGAGATATTTACCACAACTGAAATGTGGTATAACAGTATCTGCGATTTCTGTTTTGACAGAGGGACACAGATACTGCTAATAGAAAGTTCTGTGGTTTCTTGCCTGCACTCATCATCAAAGGAAATGCTTAATTTCAGAAGGTTTAAATAAAGATGTATTATTTTTCCCCCATCCATGTTCACGGATCCCAGAATTTTACCCATGGACTCTTTGAAGGTCACTGGACCCCAAGATGAGGAAACTTGATGTACATGTGTCTGGTGGATGTCATTGGGGAAATGATTGCTGACTCAGTTGAAGAAAGACAGTGCATTTTTTTTAAAAGATTTTATTTATTTGTTCATGATAGACACACAGAGAGAGGCAGAGACATAGGCAGAGGGAGAAGCAGGCTCCATGCAGGGACCAGATGTGAGACTCCATACCAGGACCCTGGAATCACACCCTGAGCCAAAGGCAGACGTTCAACCCCTGAGCCACCCAGGTGCCGCAGGGACACAATGTATTTGCTTTGTTGTATTATACCTATCACATAGTTATGACTCAAAGGAAAATAACCAACTTTTAATGAAAAAGAAGAGGAAAGTGAGAAAAGCAAAGAGAACCCAGACCAGTAGTGGTTGCCTGGAATGTTGCGTGTGAGGATGGCTATGGATTAAAGGGAAAGAATGCTGGGATTGATTAGCAATGTCTGCATGACAGCAGACAGCTGTTTCTGACCTAGTACATTCATAAGCAGGCTATGGACATAAGTGCTAGGGAGCAAGTAGGCTGTGCCAAAATGTCACTTATTTGTGTTTGTACCATTTACTTATTTATTTTTAATTTGGCCTGAATTAACTAGCATTTAGGCTTATTGATGTACTAGCCCAAAGAGGTTTGTGTAGCTTTCTGTTGTATATTCCCCCAAACATCTTAATTCTATTAACAGTTAAGAGTGCTTTCAGCCTCAAGTAACATACCTCAATTATACTTCAATTAATTATAACATATACAAATATAAGGCTTATTTTTCTCACATGATAAAAACTTTGTAGGAGAGTCATTCTACAGCTTGTCCCTTAAGCCCATGATCATATCAAAAAATTAGGTTCTTATAGTTTTGTCCTTCAGTCCTTCACTTTTGGCTTTCTGTCTTCAATCTTGTCATGTTAAGGCTGCTGAATGGTTGTTACAGTCCTGAGCACAGCATGTGTGGTCAAATCATGAAGAGAGAAGGGGTGACTCCAGTTAGCGCTCTTCTTGTATCTGCCTTTTTTATCAGGAACAAAAATCTTTCTCCAAAGCCCAAGTCATAGGATTGCCCCTAAAAATAAAGGAGGCTGGGAAAGCAAATATTTGGCTTGTCTCTCTCTGCAATGGAAAGGAGCAAGGAAGAAAGGAAGTGAGGATGGCTTTAGGTTTGTCAGCTAATAGGGCCTACCACCCTGGAATACAGAAGTTCAGTAATGAGTAGGGAACTGGTACTTCTACCAGGTAAAAAGCCTAGCTGTTTTCCAATGAATGAATTTGAAAGTCTCGATGGGTCACAAAGGTTGGAAGCAAAATCCCATCTTTCTTTTATTATAAAAGAAAGAAGGAAAAAAATGACCTGGTTAACCAGAATTTATGCACAGCCCATGTGTAATTCTAGTTTGAATAGTCGGCAGTCCGTGTATTTAGAGATGATATTGTACAACTTAACTAGTTGATGAAGATTGCCCTATTAGCAGTGTGTAATTATCAGTCATTTATGCAGATCTAAGTTGACTCTAAAAAATAACCCATATTAAACCATTTAAACACATCTGAATTTTATTTTATCCATATAATTTATCTTTGAAAATGGTAGATGACAATTCTCATTATCTATTTTTATATCGTTAAATGGGCATAATAGTAGGTTGTATGAAAGTGACACCCAAACCAATGCATGATACAGAAACTTGATGAAACCATAGCTGGAACCTACTGACATATCTCCATTCTGGAGTCATGCAGTGTCCACTGAACCTGGGAGGTCAACTAGCCTCATCCTTATTTTATGCATAAAGAAGACTGAAGCCCATAGAGAGTCACATCAGGTAGCTTTGCTGCTAAGAGAGAAACACGGATCTCTTCACTCTTTCTGAGAAAAATACCAGAGTGGGTTAGAGCACTGCTTCTGGAAGGTTTTTCCCAGCAGGTGCCAGACCTCAGCAAAGTTCCTTCACCTCTGAGTCACTTTCCTCATCCCTAAAGCAGGGACAGTGGTACGTACTTAGGGTTGTTTTTACAATTAAATGAAGTCATTCAGCCTCCCCACATTAGGCGAAATATACATATTTCTCTCCCCCCCCCCTTTAAATCACTCCTGGGACTTGTAAATGTGAGATTTATGGTCTTTTTTTATTGCTTTACTTTTAAAGACTTCTTTTTAATTTTTATTATGCCTGTATATTTTACCTATTTATTTTATTCACTTTAATTTTTATTTTGTTGCCTTATTGCTATAGTGTTTCGAGAAATTTTGACACTATTTGAATTATACGACTTGAAGTAACACACTGATGAACATTTTAGTTAGAGACTTTATATACAGACTTTATATACGAGATATGAGTTGCCAAAATATATAGTCGCTACCACCTGTTCATAATTCTGGGTTAGGTAGGCCTCCGCCTTCTTCCACATTCCTGAGACTAACCTTCCCCAAATTCTTGTCTAGAAGTCAGACACTGTCAGTGATATGAAAAGGAGAGGGACAAGCGGCAAATTGTCAGTTTTATCTCTTAAATGTGTGGTATGTGTGACTCACTTTGAAAAAATGTGAACTAGTCTGTGAGCATTATGATTATTAATGACTGTAGAGAACAGAAAGAGAAGGTGAGAGACAGCTAGGGACGAGAAGGGAAGGCCTACAACATGTGGCTTCTAAAAAAGAGTTCCCAGATGCGTTTGGCCAGACTGCTTTGTGGTCCTCTTCTGGGCCCGGGGGTGGGGAAGATACTGTATTACAGTTCACCATCTCCTCATTATTTCTGCACCTTTACTCTTTGTGAAACAACAGCATGTACTTTTGTTACAGTAGTTGGTGTTCTCCAAAGTTCTCACCCAATAAATGTTGTGATGGGGGCGGGACCTCCTCCATGTATTTCTTAATGGCTGTTTGTGGGGTATCTTCTGTGTGCCTGGCTCTGAACCCACATCCTCTCTCGGCCTCCTGTCAGGCACTGTGTCATTTTGCAGAGGGCCTGGGTGTTTTTTGGCTCCTTTGGGCCCTCCGGAGGGAGACAGGGCTTCTGGTTCTACATCTGGAGCTCTTCCCGTAACATGAGAGCCGTGAGAAATGTGACCTGGTGGTGCCGTGTTTGTATTTGCATTGGAACTTGCATTACAAGTTTTATTTGTTGAGTTATTGGCTTTCTTTTATGACCCACATTCACATATAGAACTTTGTGATATGCATTTTTATTTTAACTTCATTTCTGGTGCGATTTTATGTTCCTACCCTTGTTTTTCTATCTTCTCTTTTATCTGCTTTAGATTTATGCTGTGTTTTATGTATTGCTGTAAGCCTCTTTAAACCCTGTCTGCAACAAAGCAAGGAATACATAAACAGATAGATTTTTTTTTTTAAACAGGAATCGACTTAAAGCCTCCAGAGAAGTAGAATCTGTAGACCTTCCAAACTGCCACCTCATTAAAGGAATCGGTAAGTATGAGAAAATGCTGGCTATACACCCTACATCATTTGGCCACCAACACAAAAAAACTCATTAACAGTATTTTGGCATGCCACTAGTGTTTATCAGAGGAAAAATCACATTAAATCACAAAAACCTCTTCAGTCAATCTTTTTTTGATCTCATGCACCTGTATTTCTTCTCTTTCTCACTCTCGCTGCAATTTGTTAATTATTTGTGTAATCTTATGTTTATTGTTTGATTTCTTGCTTGTTTAGTGACGTTTCTGAACCAGTTTTGTAAAGTCTGTATCTTCACTGTGTGGCCCCTGGAAGCGGTGCTCTGACAGCGTAGCAGTCAGCTAGTGAAGGTGTGAGAAGGAAGAGAAGTAAAATGGAAAATAAAAATCTGTCAACAAAAATCCCCATCCCTATAGAAATAACTCTAGAGATAAAATTTTTCTTTCCAGCTCAAAGGCAAGCAAACATATGCACACATACATATTTTTCACAAATGGCATCTTACTATAAGATTATATTCTACAACCTGCTTATTCCAAATGCAGTGTGAACAGCTTCCCACATCAACACATGTAGGTCTACCTCAATCTTTTTAATGTTTGCAGGTACCAGGATTTATTTAATCATTTCCCTCCTAATGCACATTCGGATGGTTGTAGTTTTTTTGCAACTACAAACAAATCAGTGACCATCATTGTACATAGAGCTCTTGTATATCTTTAGAGTGAATTCTTAATAGTGAGATTGTTGTTCAGTTAGCATATCTGTTTAAAGTTTTGATAGTTGGGCTGCCTGAGTGGTTCAGTTGGTTGGGGGTCCAACTCTTAGTTTCATCTCAGGTCATGATCTCAGGGTTGAGGGATCAAACCCCAAACTGGGCTCCACTCTGAGTGTGGAGCCTGCTTGGGATTATCTTCCCCTCTCTCCCCACTCACATGTTTGTGTGTGTGTGTGTGTGTGTGTGTGTGTGTGTGAGCATGTGCACAAGTGCATGCACCCGTGGATACACTCTTCCTCCCTCTCGCTAAAAAAAAATAAATAAATATTAAAAAATATTAAAAATTTTAGCCATTGTTATGTTGCCCTGGAGTTGGCAATGCTAATAAACTCAGTAGCTCATATTTATAAGCATATTTACCACAGACAGGGCTCAAAATGCTCTTTAAGCAAAAACAAACTAGTGATCCTCTGCTGGATCACATGCAAGAAGGCTTCATTTTCATGAAACCTATCAGTTTTCAGAGCAGCCTTCTCTTCTTCAAACTTTCTTTTTGGTTCTGTTTCTTGCCTCTTCTTTAAACATCTGTTTTTTATGTGCCCTGTCTACTATTTTCTATTGCTACTTTGATACTTTTTCCCAGTCCTATCTCCCTAGGCCTAGATTCCTTGACTTTTTTCTCCTGAAGCTTCTTCTCTTTGTTACTGTGGCCCACACACTTAGCAGGAGGATACAAACTCAGTATCAAATACCAGACTGTCTAGATCTGCGCTGGATAAGGCAGACTGTTCTAGAAATAAGGTTGTCTGGAGTCCGAAGAAACTCTGCTACTCTATCCTGCCTTCTGATTGCAATCATGAAGAGCCCTCTCAAAACTGGCCACAAAGCAAAAGCCAGATGGTGTCTGTGAGGGATGTTGTACAAGGTTGGGAGGTTGAGTCAGTGATCTCGAAGGTTACTTTTGCTACTGAGTTAATAATTGTCAAATTATTAAACAGCCCTTGGCCCCGTGGAGCCCACCTTCTGTGAATTGAAGTCTCAGAGTAGACAATAGGGCACAGCCAGACACATTACAGGATGAACCGCCAAGTGTATTGGTGTTACAACTCACTGGGATGGAGGGCTCCTCGGAGAAAAACAAGCCCAAAGACATTTGTATTCTGAACAGGCGTCTGTCTGTGTTTGTGACCTTTATGTTGTGATGTGTGTGAGCTGCTGTCTGGAATTGGAAAGAATGAGGAAATATGTCACCTATGGCCCTTCTTGTGAAGTGTTTAATGCCTCTGAGGCACTTCAAAAGGCAACAGAGCGAAGACGATGAGTGATTAGAAGCACATTTGGGATACATTTTTAGGTCTAATTAGAATTGTGCCTTTTTTCCTTTTTTTTTTTTTTTTGTTTTTGCTCTGTGGTTAGCACACACTCTATGAACATTTGTTGAATGCTATGTTAGTGATGCATAATGGTTAATAATAGCATGTGTTTTTATATTTTTAATAACAATCACTTATTTGGTGGTCTTTTGCATTACAAGGAATAACAGTGTGCTGGGCATATACATTCCCATACAGGAAAAAGCAACTTCTTATGGTAGGCGACAGGGTAGAAGGGTTCTCTTTTTTAGTTTGCACTTTGGAAACAGTAGTAGTCATGCACTTGAGGTCAGCTATCCCTCCAAGAGGTAAGACCACTTTTCCCTACCCTTCCATCCCCATCAACACCCATACTCACACCACATACACACACATATACACACTAATGCTACATGACTAGAAATGAACTCTTTGCAATTCTTGGGTGCTTTATACGTATCATCTCATGTCTTTCTGTTTTTAATAAATAGTTATCTACCACATATCATACAGGATATGTGTTTTTTGTGAGTCACAGAGTAGGCTCACTGTCCTTTTTTTTTTTTTTTTTTTTTGTATTCCTTCCCATTGTATCTTACAGACAGAAACCAAGCTTTTACCCAAGATTTGGCCTAATGTCAGCATCTAAATAATAAAAATTATAATGACAGGAGCTAGTTAAGTCTGTTTGAAGCTTAAAAGCTTAAAACATTTTCTAAATGTCTTTGCAAATGCATGCATTCAGAGTTCTGGACTAAAATAAAATTTTGAATGGATTGTCTCTTTTGAGTTAATTAGCGGTTTTATACACTTGGCAATCAAGACCTTTACAAAAACTGCTACTCGGGAGATTTAAAAAAAAAAAAAAGCATTAAGGTTTGCAGCCCTTGTGATCAGTTGCTTTACAGTCTACCTATGAAAGGAAAATAAAATATATGCTACTGTGAGATTTAGATTTCTTTTTTTCTTTTTATGACAGATAAGGACCCAAGGCTCAGAAGGGCTTAGTACCTTCTGCAAATTCTCTTTCCAATATAGTATCTCCTCCCAGAGTGGTTAACACACATACCTCACCAGTGAGCCAAAAAGGTGGAGAATAATAGGTACATTACATATTAGATACTCTATTGGGAATGGCAAGGGCTGATTTGCTGTTATACCTAGAGGAGAGAGAAATTTATTTTCTTTTACTTGGCAGTTCAGAAATAAGCAAATGGCCTACAGGTGATAAGATGACTGCGTTCCATGTGGCCAATCTGGGACAAAGGCTGATGAAGCAACACAACTGTCTTCAACATACTGTTTCTTTCTTGGTCCAAGCCTAGAATTCCAGTGATTGCCACTTCCCAGCAAGAAAGAATAGAAAGAACATAGACTTGGATATTATGCTTAGTCTATTTTACCCAGAAATTGCATGCATATTGTGCTCTCACATCCCATTAATCTGAATGGAGGTAAATGGCCACAACTATTGCAAGGAGGAGTAGGATATGTCCAGAGCTGTGTTGACATGTGCCTAGGGCTGAAAAGGTAGAAGGGGAGTATGCATACTGGGGAGCAGTTGGCCATCTCTGACACAAATCATTACCAAAGGAAGTAAGAAAAAAGTTTTAAAATCAGATGTACTAAGCTAGAAGACTTACTAGCGCAAGAGGGTTTTGAGAGAGGCTGTTAAAGAAAAGCACAGAATATGGTTTGGTGAAGATCTTGGTAGGAGGAATGGAAACCAAACTTTTGTGGAGGAAAGCCAACCTATGGAATTGACCACAGTCAAATTTACAAAGTAAAGTGTCTTTAGAGAGGAACCAGGAGATGGTTCTGACTGTAAGAATTCATTCGATGCTAGGTTGTCTTTTTTATGTGTGCTTTTAAGTTAGAACAAAAGGATGTGAGTCTCAGGTCCCCAGTCTGTGACCTTGAGCAATTTGCCTCCCCATTCAAAGGCTCTGTATTCTTAAGTCTAAAATAAGAGATAATAATCTTGCTTCTTAGGCTGTTAGAAACTATGTGAAATAATGTATGTAAAGTGCTTAACAATGAGCCTGGACCTTGGTAAACACTGTCTCTTACTAGCTATTCCGGTTACTACTAGTACTACTACTCCTGTTACTAATTAGAGCAGAAAAAATTTCTCCAGCATTGACTACTCTTGCAGTAATCACACTAAAGAGGTGATATGAAATGATACAATTCTTTTTAAAAATATTTTCTTTCTTTCTTTCTTTCTTTCTTTCTTTCTTTATTCATTCATTCATTCATTCATTCATTCATTCATGAGAGACACAGAGAGAGAAGCAGAGACATAGGCAGAGGGAGAAGCAGGCTCCTCACAGGGAGCCAGATGCAGGACTCAATCCCTGGACCCAGGATCACTCCCTGAGCCGAAGGCAGATACTCAACTGCTGAGCCACCCAGGCATCCCGAAATGATGAAATTCTGTTGTAGTAATAGATATAAAATTAAGATGGGGTGGGGGCAGATTCTGGAAAATATACTAAAAAAAACTACAGATAAGACCTTGTTTTCTTGGAATTAAGCAATGGGGTTAAACAGAAAGGTTACAATGTGGTTGAAATGAAAATATCTTTTAAAAACATTGTTCTTTTCCTGATTACTAGAACAATACTATTACTTGTAGAAAACTTTAAACAAAAATATAAAGAAGAAAATGAAAATCACTCATAATCCTACCACCCAAAGAAACATTGTTAATCTGCTTCTGTATATCTTTTCTTGCTCTATGTGTATAAACATGTACACATTGGAATTAAAATGTTTTAAGTAATTTTTCAGGAGCAACACATTTTATGTAATTGACTTCCTACTAAATGGTTCCAGAAACCAAAACTTGGAGTGACATGTATATGCGAGTGTGTGCGTTTGTATGTTTGTGGCTGCATATGCACATATGTGTTAAGTTCCCCTGGTCCCTGCTCATTAACATTTGAGAACCACCACGCGGCCAGAGACTAGTGATTCTTAAAACTTTTTTGTGCTATTACTGGCCATTTTTTAAACCTACTGAAAGCCAAGGATCCTTTTAATAGAAAATTTCTCAGATGAGCATACAGATGACATTTCGCATTGTACAGAATTGCAACAAGTTCCTAGACTCTAAAACTCATTTGTGGCTCCTTAGGAATTCACAGACCCAGTTTCAGAACTCCTCCATTATGCCTTGCTTAAGCATATCATCTTGCCAAGGAACAGGCATGAGGGCATTCATGATTGCAGTTGTCTTTACAAAGCAGAGTTCTTGGCATTTATAATTTCTTGTGCTTTTCTCCACTATGATAGAGCCAACAACACTGGAGGCAACCGGCCAAATGCAAACTCATGAATCAAAACCAAAATGGCTGCATAGATGCTGTTTGCTTTTGACAACCTAGAAATAATCTTGGAGAAAGCCTTTGGAGAGGTCTTAAAGGGGAAGATTGGATTTTGTGGACTCAGAGAATGTGTCATGATTTGGCTTAATCTAAGCCATTTTTATTCCTCTTTTCTTGTGTTTGGGTCTATTATCTGTCTACAGAATTTACACAGTGAGACCACTGGGAAGGTCTTATGTCTAATTATTTGCTGTGCTGTGTGGAGTGTACTGCAGACAATCAATAAACAATCAATAGTAATTGTAGCTTGCTCAGAGACAAGCGTTAGAAGATTCAGCTGGCTTAGGTGGATGGTATTTTTCATTAATTTTCTTTTACTGGTTGTTTTCTGTAGTTTAAAGCCTAAATTTAAAGATTAAATGGGAAGCTTTCTTCACTTATGAGAACAAGCAGACATTGTTTTTTAAAGAGGGAATATATAATCCCAGGTGTTTTATCTCTGTTAATGAGAGAAATGTCTGAGTTTGCTTCAGATTGAATGAGCAGAGAAAGGGACAAGGATATTTGCATGGTTAAATGACTATGAGCCCTTCTCTCTGAAAGTAATATTCCCCTGATGTCAATTACTTTTGTACAGACATCTGGATGTTTATCGTAGGAGTGTACAGATGTCAACTTTTTCTGTATTATAGCTGGAAATGTGGTGATTACTTGACTTTGATTTGAGTAAACATAAAATATCTAACATTTAAAGTCAGAGGTGCACTACAGGAAGGGATTTAGACTGACGGGTATTAAAGAGAGTGGTTGGTTCCTTGGAAAAACTTAGAGCCATTCCTAAAAATACAGGCACTGATAAAGTAAACTAAGTCCCAGTTATGCTCCATCTAACAAATAATGGAATTTGAACATGACATTTATCTATTTCTTAAACTTACAGAAGCTGGTGCGGATGATATTGATATACTTCCCAATGGCCTGGCTTTCTTTAGTGTGGTGAGTATCTCCTTGCTTCCCTGGTCTCAGTGGAGGAGGTCCAGGGAAGTTGGATGAGGCCTGCAGAGCAGTAGCTTGTTTGTAAAATTCCTCACTTTCAAATATATGTTCTGGAAAAAAAAAATACAGTATGAACAGGATTTTGGAAAATGTCCTACAGCTTATCTAAATGCAGAGATGAAATAATCTTTGCCACTTGACTAATTGCTCTTTGTGTCCCCACTGCACTAAAACGTTCCAATGTAGTCTCTGTTCCAAAAGTTTCTTATTAAAAAGCATACTTTGGGTGTGGTAGTGGAGATTCCACACTACCTTATACTTTTTCAAATCCAACATCTATCTTTCTTTCCATTAGATACTCAATTTTAATCTCATTTTCTTGTTCTTGTTTATTTTCAAACAAAATATCAACTTTCCCAGACCAAGGCTTTTTCTCTCTTCCTTTTTCCTCTGAATAGCCTCTTGTGAAAGTCATCAACTGAGTTTATTTATACTCTTCACTTTTGCCTTAATTCTGAGAAGCTGAAAAATAACCACTTCCCTGGGCATACATTAGAAAGACTGTAAAATTGATCAGCCTCTGTGCGGGCCTACACCAGTAGCCATCTAATTGGAAAACTCTGTAAGTGGGCGATGAGGAGGTTCTGACCACTTTTCTTCTCTGGCTTGGGCCCCTGTGAGTGTCCTTGGTATTGTCATGGGTCTGGTTTTTCTTGAGGAAAGCGGCCTGTGACGATTCTGTTCCCTCTTAGCATCCATTATTTTCAGGCTCTCAGACTCAGATGTGAAAAGCATGGAGATGCTTCGGAAGAGTCACAGCCCTCATAAAACAGTTGTCAGACACAAGGGAAAGGAAAGAGAACTGAGTTTAGAGGGGATTGAGGGTTAAGGTGCTCATCAGGTTCCTGATAGTGTTTAGGTGGAAGACTGAACAGCTAATTGTTACCGTTGAGGAAAAAAAGGAAACATTTGGGCTTTGGCAAGAACACTAATATTTATATTAAATTTTTAAAATACAGCTTCAAAAGACAAGTTTTATGTAATCACCTACACAAAATGATTAAAATGATACTTCTAGGAGAACTCTGTAATGTATTCTACTAGAAATATGTGTTGGGAAGTACACGTTTACACATGTATATAAGCTTACGAGAAAACATTGGAACTCCTTGTCAAAATTATTCATAACTAGAGACACAAAAATCCTGAGGAATATAAAAAGCACTTTCTTTTTTTTTTTGGAAGGAGGTATTCTCAGATATATTTTTTAAAGATTTTATTTATTTATTCATGAGGGACACAGAGAGAGAGAGGCAGAGACACAGGCAGAGGGAGAAGCAGGCTCCATGCAGGGAGCCTGATGTGGGACTCGATCTCAGCCCACACCCTGGGCTGAAAGCAGCGCTAAACCACTGAGCCACCTGGGCTGCCCTCTCAGAGATTTTTGTAATCCAGAACTCAACTGTTTCAAGATTCAAACCCCATAGGAATAAATCTGAATGGGGAGAAGTGAGGTCTCCAAGCACATAAATCTATAGTCATTTTCACTGATAGGCTTACAACAGCCACAGTGATCTTATAGCCGTCTCAATGGAATTTCTTCAGCTTTTTTGTCCTTCCTTGGTTATATGACTGTCCTTTCTTTTTTTCAAATTTAGAAACAATCCCACTTTACTGCTGTTTTTTAAATTACTCAGCTTTGTCTCTACTGTTTCCCAGAATGCACTCCTTTTTAAACAAGGAATGTATACCTACCTCATGGCAGCTGTCTCTTCCTCTTCCAAGCTTGTTAGTTAGCCCATCCAACCCATCCTGTTCCATTGTTATGGGTTTGAGGGTCACCCCAAAACCAACATCACACTTAATGAAGAACTGGATGACCCAGAATGGGATATAAGAAAGATTTAAATGACAATGTGAGTGTACTTAACACTGCTGAACTGTACACTTTAAATGGTGAAGATGATAAATTTTGTTATGTGTATTTTGCTGCAAGTAAAAATAAAGCTTTTAAAAAGAGAAAAAACAGATTTAAATGATACTGAGTATTAAAATCAACATGAATAGTTATCATCATCTCTGGTAGAGCTTTCTGTGCATTGAAACCATGCTCTTGTTTATGGGATAGTGATACAAAATAGAGATTATTAGCCACTGAAATGGCACTGCCATATGGCAATAGTGTAATTCCAGTTTATTCCGCACTGAGCCTATCAGTCTTGAAGTTTTATCATTTTGGTGGATTTTTTAAATTGGAGAGAATTTCTATTATGTTCAATTTTGTGCATACAGTGATACTTAAGTTTTGTATACTCTTTTAGATTTGCATAAAATATTTATTAAAAGACTTAAAAGAGAAGAGACCCAGGTATTTTCAGTGAGTCATCAGAAAATATTAAATAAAATTCAACATTTCATTCCTGATTGAAAGTTCCAAGAAAACAAGAAATAGAAGATAATTGCTCTGAAACTTACAGCAGACTTCATTCTTAGTGGTAAAACATTAGCCACCTTCCTATAAATGTTTAGAAAAGGAAGAAAATGCCCCTAAATATTATAACTATCAGTAATCTACTAGAGCTCTTAATAACCCAATAAAACAAGAAAAGGAAATATGAGGTAGAAAAAAAGTAAAAAACTGCCGTAATTTTCAGACATCATCATTACCTGCCTTTTAAACAATCCAAGACATTCAACTAATAGACTATTCGACCTGAGGGGAGAGTTTATTGAAATGGTTGGGTTTAGAATGAACATGGAAAAACTCACTGGCTTTCCCACGCACAGGGAAAAGCCAAATAGAAAATGTAATAGTAATAAAAATAAAAATAATAATGTTCCATTCATAACAGCTTTATTTTCAAAATTCATACAGAGAAATAAGCAGAAATATTTAAGACTGTTTTGTGAAAATAAAACAATGAGGTGTAGGAGTGGGGACATGCCATAGATATATTGGCTATGTATAAAAATAAAGCTATAGTAGTTAAAGAGTGGTATATTGGTATAGGAATAGGCCTAAGTCCCCAAACAGATCAGTATACAGACAGGGATCTTGTACATGATCTTTGCAATTAGTCAGAAAAGGATGAACTTTATGCCAGGCACTGCTCCAGGCCCTGGGATCTAGCAGTGAATAAATGAGACAAAGTTCTGACTCATGTTGCAATGGGGAGAGGATGAATCTGTATCAGATGACAGCAGCACTTGAGAAATATAGGAAAGTGGGGCAGTAGAGAGGGACAGCTGTGTTGAGGGTATGGTCAGGCTGCCATTTATGTATGTCTAAATATGTATCTGTGCCAAGTGGTGATAAGTGACATTTGACATAGATATAAAACATCGAGGAGCCCTAGATCTTGCAGTGATGGAGGGAGCATTCCTAGGCAGAGGGAACAGTATGTACAAGGGCCCTGAAGTGAGAATGTGCTGGTTTGTTTGAAGATCATCAAGGAAACTGTGTGCCAATAGGAGATGAGGGCAGAGACCTGGAGTGTTTGAGTAGGTGAAGGGGCAGGAGGCTGAGCAGGGCAGATCACACAGGTCCTTTGGTCAATCGGAAGAACTTCTACTTTGTAATTTGAGTGAGCTGGAGTTTTGATCAGAGGCGTGACATCATTTGGATGCTGGTGGGAAACCAACCTTCCATAGGGAAAGGCCAGAAAAAATGAAAAAGGGCAGTTAGTTGTGAGGCTGTTGCCATAATTGGGCTGGTGGTTTGGGGCAGGGCAGTCATGGACAAAGTGGTGAGAAAGGTTCATATCCTTATGAAGAGATGTTTTAAGGCAAAGTCAACAAGATTTGCTGACGTGAGTGTGAGACAAGGAGGCGAGTGTTGACAGGCATCATTCACCAAGACTTTGGGCTCTGTAGGAGCAAAGGGCAGGCTGAGGGCGTGAGGGTTAACAGCCCATTTGTAAATTTTCACTTCTGTCCCCATGCCTCTCAAGTCTGCCTGGTATATCCCAGTCCACCAACCTTTTGGGTATCCCCTTAAGAGACTGCACCCCGAGTCTTGTGCCTGAACTCAGAAAAATCAGTTCTTGTTAATCTTGTAACTTCTTGGCCCCCAGTTCCTATTTTTTTCTATTGTCTCCTCTCTGCTTTCTTGCTGTTTGTAGCTATAGTGAAAACACCTTTAACCAAAGTTTCTATCATTTATTTACACTGCCATATATGTTTATTTTAGCCCATAAACACCCTTAAGCTTCTCTACTTAACTTTTTCCTCTGTTTTAAAAAGGGTTTAAAATGTCCAGGACTCCACAGCTTTTCCCCAGATAAGCCTGGAGGGATATTAATGATGGATCTAAAAAAGGAAAACCCAAGGGCACTGGAATTAAGAATCAGCCGTGGGTTCAATTTGGCTTCGTTCAATCCACATGGTATCAGCACCTTCATAGACAGCGGTAAGAGCTGATGAGCTCCCCACACTGAGAAACTTATCATGGTTTGCAAATAACTGGAAAATAGATTTGGATCATATCTATAGTAAGAAAAGAACAATTAACTCATGAATTATTTTGTTATTATTCATACAGATAAACTGATCATTTACCTCTCCAGCTAGCAGCATCTTAGGCTATGTTCGGAATTTCTATCAGATAACATCTGGGAGAATGTTTAGATTTCATAACCTTTTTCATATATCTATGATTATTGCATTAAAAAAGAGCTATATTTCTGAATTAAACTATAAACAGATTATTCATGAATTCGGTATATGGAGTGGGAAACACTCTTTCTTAAAGGTCAGGGGACCAATGATCAGAAATAACACCAGCCAGACAGTGATGGGAGAGCCTGGGAAGAAGAATGATCTGTTAGGTCCTCTAATGGCTTATACATTCAACCTTTCCCCGCCTGTGGTATTTAAATGTCAGTGTCTGCCCAGAGGTCCTATGGTTCTGTCTTGTAAATTAACTCTGTTCTTTCAATTCTTTAGACGACACAGTTTATCTCTTTGTTGTAAACCATCCAGAATTCAAGAATACAGTGGAAATTTTTAAATTTGAAGAAGAAGAAAATTCTCTTCTGCATCTAAAAACAATCAAACATGAACTTCTTCCAAGGTACTTAGCCCTTTTGTTCATTCTCCAGTTTATGTCTGGCTTTTCCATGTATTCCCCACGATGGTCCTTTAGCCTTGATAAGAGCGAAAATACATGTATGCATACACATACATAAGTACATGTGCGTGTGCGTGTGTGTGTGTGTGTGTGTGTGTGTGTGTAATTTCCTTGTAGAGCACGGAAAGTCCGTGTCACTCCTAATAATCGGTGTTCTGTAAGGACTCCCTTGAGAAATGATAAAACACAGGATTACAGGGGAGCTGCTCTTCAGAACCATCTTGGGAGTCAAAGACAAACCTCACTGTTTTTCCTGCTGTCACCTTCCATCTCAGATGACTCATCACCCAAACAATAATACTTGTCCTGGCAAGGAAGAGTAGCCTGCTTAAATGAAGTCTGTGTTTTGTCTGGTACTAACACAAAGTGCTTCCACAGGGGTAGTGGTAGCTGGAGGCTGATGGCTGCACAGAATTGCAGGGATGCAGACTGGAAGTGGGTCACTCCTACTTCCAGAACACACAGCTGGTTGGTAATGTGGCGAAAAGAGAGTCATGTGTATCTCCCCAGCTTTGCTTGTGTTAGCCTACTGCTTCTTTTAAGTTTGGACTTGATGAGCATTTTTAATTTCTCCATCCTTAGCTAGAGCTTATGCATGTAACTTCTAATCATTCTTCCAAAAAATGCACTTCATAATAAATAGGAGCATAAATACTGTCCAGGCAGCCTCTGCATCACGGTGCTGTTTCAGAAAGAGGGGACTCACCTCCCCTGTAACTCTGTTTCTCATTTAACAAAAAAGAAAGCAGCTCTTTCAGAAATTTTTGCATAGGGTAATTGGAATTTAAATTTAATAACGCCCTTGCCTAACTGGTTTTAAAAATGTAATTGTTTTTAGCATATAAATCTCTCACCTGCAGCATTGTGCTATGGCAATATCATCATCCATCTCTCTGCAAGTGTTTATTGAGTGCCCGTTCATTCTCGGCAGGTCGGCTTTGTGAGTCAGGTAGAAATTGAACAGTCAACCTTAGTTTGACTAATAACTAAGCAAAGGAACTCAAGAAAATCCAGCAACTGAGTAAATGAAAGCTAGGTAAATGTTATTGACGGCCTAACCAGCTCAGCAGCCAGTGAGGCTCTCTCCAGCTTTATACTATAGAGAGCTATATCCTTTCATATTGTTGCTAAACCCTGCATTTCTTGCTGTCAAAAAACATACCCTGTTGGCACTAGGTTCTTTTTTCTTTTGTAATAGTCCTGCCATAATTGCTAAATGACCTGTCTTCAAATTACCTGTTATCATACAAAATTGTTCTCTGAAAAATGATATTATAGTAGAATCCATATGAATATAGCCATGTGAGTTTTAGCTGAGCTGTTCCTGGGAAATCTGTGACCAAAAATGTAAAGCACATATTGTGTATGCCTTCCAGAGACTTAATCTTTAATATGGAGACCAACTGGCTTTTTATTTTCTCTCATGTGTCATTTTTCTCTCTTTCAGTGTGAATGATATCATAGCTGTTGGACCAGCACATTTCTATGCCACCAATGACCACTATTTCTCTGATCCTTTCTTAAAGTATTTGGAAACATACTTGAACTTACACTGGGCAAATGTTGTTTACTACAGTCCAGATGAAGTTAAAGTGGTAGCAGAAGGATTTGATGCAGCAAATGGGATCAATATTTCACCTGATAAAAAGTATGACTCCTTATAAGAGTATCTTCATTTCTCCTTAGTAGTGTGCTGGGTCAAATTCTTCACTTTGCTTTTTTTTTCCAATGTAAAAAGCTTCCTTGATATATTTTTGGTCTCTGACATATACCATATATATGTATATATATATGATATATAGCTCATATATAATATACTGTATATATTTATATATCTGTATTAAATAGTATTAAATTTATGTTAATATGTAATACATAATGTGCACTTAAAGCATATATATTATATATTTACTTACAATATCTAAATTTTGCTATATATCATTATAGAATTTAATTTTGTAAATGTAAATTTTTATGAAGTGGGATCATATTTACATATACATATTAAAGCATGAGATAGGTGCTTCCTTTTATTTTATTTATTTATTTTTTTTGGTGCTTCCTTTTAAATGAATATATCTTTGTTTTATCGGCTGCATATTATTCCATTATAGGGATGATCCTAAAGTTATTTAACCCAGTTCTCTGTTAATGGATACATAGGTATTTTTTTGTATTTTTTTTTTAAATAAAGAATGTATTTGTCAGTTACCACTGAAGCTTCTTCAGATGTTTTTAAAGAACAGCTCCTTAAGGGAGCATTGCAGCATAATCCATCTTCATGTTTGGAGATGATACAAGGAGACCTGGGTTCAGATGCCAGCTGGGTACTAGCTAAAAGTACTATGAACTCCTCTTCTGCCCGTTTGTACGAGTATTTCTGTAGAAAAAAAACCCTCAAAATAAAACCACTTACTCAAAGAATGACCTCCTTTATTTATTTTAAAATTTTTTTTATTTATTTGAGAGAGAGAGAAAGAACCGGAGTGATAGGAAGAGGGGAGAGAGAGAGAGAAAGAGAGAGAAAAGCAGACTCCCTGCTGAGCAGAGAACCGGTTGTGGGGCTGGATCCCAGGACCCTATTATGACCTGAGTCAGAGGCAAATGCTTAACCAACCGAGCCACCCAGGTGCCCCAGAATGACCTCTTTAAATGTTAACTTTAATAGATATTGCCAAATTGCCCCTCTCCCAAATGATCTCCCTGTTTCTATACGTCCAACTGTAACATATACAAGGGATGTTAAATTTTATTAACTTCCCCTTGTACTACCTTAGCATGCTGAACAATTTAAACTCCTACAGATGTAACACAAAATAAATTTGGCATTCCTTGACAACTAAATGTCTTTTTTCATGACACAATTTCTTCTTTCTTGTTGATTACAGAAAATGGATGTAGAATCATTTAAATTGTCTGTAACTCTCCTGCCAAATCTGTTTTTCTCCCCAACTCTCATCTTTCAATTATGAAATTCAAACTTTCCAGCATCCAAGCTGCAAATAATAATGATGAGAGAGGATTCAGCTCTCTCCTTCTCTGTCACCACCCTCCCAGTCTGGCCAGTGAGCAAGCAGTGTTACTTCCACCAGGGCTTCTGCCTCCCACCCTCATCTCCTTTCCTTTCCCCCTGATGCCTGCCTGCTTTAGGTTCTCATCCTCTCTGGCTAGTGTGATAGACTTTCTTCCAACTTTTCAGCTCACTGACATTTTTTGCCTTGTTGCCAGTTTTGTCCTTCTGTATTACAGGAGCCTTTAAGGCTTTCCGAAAGAGGGGGCTCAGTGGGCTTCATCTTTGACTCCTCCTGCTGAGCACTGCCAGGTGCAAAGCAAATGCTCAGTACTTGTTGAATGGAATTGACCATTTGTTATTATGCCACTTTGTTATTCTAAAAATTCAGCGGGACCCAATTGCTTCTCAAATCAAGGCAAGCTAAAGGCTTGGACTTGCTTTAATAGGCCAGTTTCAACCTCCCTTTTTGACTGTTTTCATACTTTCCCTGCTTTAGACAAAGAACTCATTATTTTGCAAATATGCGTCTCTCATTCTTGCCCCTGTGCCTTTGCTTGCGTGTATTTTTTTTTCTGCCTAGAAGGTTCTTTGTCCTCATTTCCTCAAATCCAGTCTCTCCTTCCACATCCACTGCAGATGCCTTTCCTTTGTGAAGCCTTCTGTGTTCTCAGGAGTTAGATATTTCCTCCGTCTCTAGACCTGAAATATTTCTCGTGCTACCACGAGAAATACCAGTCATGCTGTATTATTTGTTTGGTGTGTACAAACCAATCTGATCATCCCAACACACTATAACCTTTTTGGGAAAAGGCTGCCTCCTCTTTATGTGTGTCACAATACCGAGCTCATGGCTTTATACATGATAATTGCTCAATAGAACAGTTGCCATGGAACGGTCAATTCAATGAGTAAAATGACCATAGAGTAGTCCATTAATTCACCCTCCTTAGATGTAGACAGATTGTTCTGAATAGATACTTATCTCTTACTCTCAAAATTCTCAATATGCTAATAAATATTTTATTAAGTATGAATGGCTATTAATAAATAATAAAGTATATTCTGTACCGTACATTTCTATGTGAAAATGATATCTAGAAATAATCAAATTATATCACGGAATGTAAAAGCTTTTTTCTGGAAGCCAAACATTGGTTTTGTCCTTCCAGTGGCAAATATCACAGACTTTATATTCAAAATAATGTTCTATATTACTTTTCCCCTTACAAACCTTTTGAAAAATAATTTAACAATTCTGTGATTGTTTGTAGCAACAATGAATAGATTTTGAAAGCTTACTTTTTAAATAAAAATTGACCTTTATCAAGGATTCCTTGAGGGCCCATCATTGATTAACTTCTTGGCAGGTTATTAAGACTTATTCTTCCATATTGTATTAATGAAGCTTTATATTGGCACGGAACTCTAACCAGTGCGTCCTTTCTGTGAAGGTACATCTACGTTGCTGATATACTGGCTCATGAAATCCACGTTTTGGAAAAACACCCTAATATGAATTTAACGCAATTGAAGGTAAAATACTTATTTTCATATATAAAGGAGGCATTAACCTATCATGCTTTGTAACTATGAAGTTACGCTGTATTATGACAGTACTTAGAACAGAATATGATGCCAGGGTTGCTATTCTGAGTTTTTAAATATTACCTCTGTACACCAGGCCAAATCTCCTGTCCTCAGCAATCACAAGGACTGACTGATTATATGCAGCAGAGGGTTGGGAGTGATATTTGCATCAGATTTAGAGCCCATTCCATGAAGTACTGATGGCACCCAATGAATTCCAATAAGAATTTTCACAATTGAAAAGACTAATAGATGAATTCTGAAATGAAGATTTATGCACATTGTCAGCTCTTTCAATAATAAATGAAGGTAGAAATTGGGTTCCACACCATTATTATTTTCTTCCTGCTTGACAACACATATTTTAGATTGATTAAGAATTTCCTATTTTGCTTTGAATGAGTTCCTTGAGCTAACTGATCATTGTGCATCTTTTAAGGGAAAAGGAGTTCATTTTTTAGAAAGATTGATTATCACCCAAAGTTTCTTAATTTCAGGGAAGATGAAAAGTGGCTCTAAACCAGTTTATTAAATTTATTTTAAGCAATATTGGTGTTAAAAGGGTGGAAGCAGGGAGCTGTGTATAATTTTCCCATGTGTAAAGAGGCAAGAAAGGTTAGCCCTAAATTATTTAATCAAGTTTCTCAAGTCATTTAGATATTGATATTTTTTCATTTGGAAGGTACTTAAGTTGGATACACTGGTGGATAATTTATCTATCGATCCTTCCTCGGGGGACATCTTGGTAGGCTGTCATCCTAATGGCCAGAAGCTCTTCGTTTATGACCCGAACAATCCTCCGTCATCCGAGGTTTTTATATTTTTTTAAACCTTAATTTTTCAACTTTAATTATTCAAGTCCTTTTGAACTAATAATACAGTAAACTGTCACAGGGATGGGTTCTTTAGTTATTTTAAACCAATAATACAATAAACTTATGCAGTGATTTTGTAAGTGCTTTAAGCCAATAATTGGCAGAATTTCACTTATTCAAATACTTTTAGAAAGATAATCTTTTGATGTATTAAATTATGGTGGAAACCAGTCAAAAGGCGTTTTCTATAAAGACGTGCACCCCCCCCTTGTGTGGTATACTGGCAATTTTTTTAAATACCTGGCTTATTGTCAGCTCACCACATGACATGGCTTCTGTTCGTGCCAGCGTAGTGTGAAAGTACTCACATTAGTATGGAAGTATTTCCATTAATGCTCAATTACTATAATAACACTAAATCCTGTGTTGGCATGCAGTAGCTAGAAGGTTTAAGAAAGTACTTTCTTTGAAGGCTTAAAACAGTACTTTCATTTAAACATTAAAAAGATTGGTAACTGCTGTGTTTCAACAGCATGTCCTCCTAATCATTGTGTCATTGTGGAAGACAAGGATTATTGGTGATTGAGTGACATGGGTGTACGGTGGTTCTGTATTAATCTTTTGTATCCCCTGAATAGGTTCTCCGCATCCAGAATATTCTATCTGAGAAGCCTACCGTGACTACAGTTTATGCCAACAACGGATCTGTTCTCCAGGGAAGTTCTGTAGCCTCAGTATATGATAGGAAGCTGCTCATAGGCACTTTATATCACAGAGCCCTGTATTGTGAACTTTGAATTGTACTTTTGGCATGCAAGCGTGCTAACTTCTTTTAACACTTAATTTTCTATGAATTACTAATTTTGTGGGAATTTAACCAGCAAAATGGGCCCAGAAATGTCTGACATGTATAGTTAGTCTTATTTCGGCAAGGAAAGGCCCCTTCAGTTCTGATAGCACTTGTAACATAAAAGGAAAGGGGACAATTTTTAACAATGTGAAGGAGAGAGAACACAGCTGCTTCCTGTAAAGTGGATTCGTTGAACAAAGAAGCCTCATCTCTGCCTTCCCACTGCCAGAGCATGCATTCCACTGAAGCAGGGTAAACTACGTGTCCCTAAAATGTGAGTAACCTCAGCTCCAACGGTGCGACCACTGTGACTGCTCAGAACTACTGATAGATAACATTTGGATGTTTTGTACTTACATCTTTGTTTACTCTTCATGAGTTGGGGTTCTAGTAAAGGCCAACTGAAATCCAGATTTTTGCCTGTGGCCTTATTCTCAAGGCATGTCCTCAGGAGGGGAATGGGAAAGTGGCCGCTTCCCTGTAGGGTTTCCTTGGGATAGGCAGGCATGGTGATGTTAATTTCTTTCACTGAAAGCTGAATGTCAATGGGCTCTTTATTTCAATAAAATGGAACAAAGAATCAACTAAAAAAGCAACTCCAATTCTCCATGAGTATGGAGTGTTCCTTCAGCTCTCTTCCTTAATGGCAGCCAACCTTGTCCACAGAGAGGAAATAAAAGGTCACTGCTGGCAGGTCATGCCACCTCCCCATTGAAACCACTGTGACCTTCATCAGAGAGAGATGAAGTCAGCTGTCCAGGGCCAAATGGTTAATCCTAGCCATGCTAGGGTCAGGCCCAAGGGTGTCTGCCTCCCACAGGAGAGTTCTTTTCATTCATTAAATGCCCTGTAAAATCACCGTAAGTCCTGGAGAGAGACTTGCTTTTGTTTCTGCCCATTGTAACTTATCAAAGCACTTCGCCTTTCATACTTTTTTTTTTTCCATTTTCAGCATCATTATCATTAAAATATTTGCCATTTACTTAAACTTGCCAGATAGTGCACTAAAAATAGTACATTCATTATCTCATTGAGTCCTAATTACAGTCCTGAGGAAGTAGGTATCAGTGTTACATAACTGTTAACATTTCACAGATATTCAAGGTCACACATCTAGTGAGGGGTGGCTCCCCATCTATTTCTAATGTCACAGGCTGTACTATCATCCACATGAAGCCACTGCCATGGAATCAATGAGGATCTCCTTATTGGCTCTTTTACCTATTGTATAGTTTCTTCTGTTTTTGTTTTTTTTTTTTTTTTTAAGTATCAGTTTGAGTTCTGCTTTTCAATGAATCTTTTAATGACTTTTTTTTTTAATTTTTTTTATTTATTTATGATAGTCACAGAGAGAGAGAGAGAGGCAGAGACACAGGCGGAGGAAGAAGCAGGCTCCATGCACCGGGAGCCCGATGTGGGATTCGATCCCGGGTCTCCAGGATCGCGCCCTGGGCCAAAGGCAGGCGCCAAACCGCTGCGCCACCCAGGGATCCCTCTTTTAATGACTTTTAAATGTAGACAGCAGAACTGTTCTTAACCTTGGCCACTGTCTACTTGACCTATGTTTTTATTTACATTTTAAAATAGTATCTTACTAATGTATATTGGAACTTTTTCATGCTAAAATCATGACCTTTTTTTTGCTGTTTTCATTATCCATAGGAAAAAATATAAATCACAGATGAATAAAGCAAGATTAAATATTATTCACTAGAAATGCAAAACCAAAAAGCATTATTTTAGTTTTTAGATGATAATAGTGACTATATAAAAGCTTACATTCATGAGAAGTAGCAGAATACAGAAGGTATAAAATAAACTTGTCTATTGTATTTATTAGAAATGTTATTTGAACAAAAGTAAATATAACTTGAATAAGCTCATGTATTATTTGTCTTAGAAATACAAAAAGAATTTTTAAAGTAAACTCTGATTTTGGCCTCTATGGGTCAAGGATTTTGTTTTATCTAATAACAAAGACTGCATTTATAAATGATGATCTCATTGTGATCAAATATTGAGATTAAGAGTTTGGTTGGTTATGAAGTCAAGTCACTCAAAAGCACTAAAACTGCAATTGGGATATGTCACCACTAGGTGGATACAAGTCCCATGGGGGTGTGAGTGTGTTCATTCTCTTTAACCTGACATCATGTTCCGTGACAATAGGTTTATTCAAATATCCTTTTGGTTTTTCACCAAACCTCACTTCTTTTACAACAGCTAAATGTGAACATTCCTAATACATGGAACAAGGAAAGTTAAATATAAGCTGTAATACAGTATTTCTGTCTCATTTTGTATACAGATTAATTATTAATGATAACTACTCTAAGGCTGATCCTTTTTCTAAAATCATTTTGATTTGCTCAGATGGAATCCTATCCCAGAATCACAATGTAACTAGGCAAGTGGATGTCTCTGCACCAAAGCAATGAAGAATTCAACAGCACCCACTACCATACCACCCACTCCCACCTCTCTCTGGCTACTCAGAATTGTCATTACTCACTTGGCTTTCCACCAAAGGAATTCTGAGTGTAAAAGGAGTAGGGTCGAGAGAACCCCAATAGCTCTCTTAGTTTTCTCTCCTGGTTTTCAGGATTTTTATTCCATAAAATAGAAGGCCAAGAAGAGGAAAAAAGCCTTGTCTAATTTTTATTATTGCAAAGTGAATAACTTTCAGTTCACTTAAAAAAAATTTAAAGACGTTGAATGGCTTTCCCATAGCCAGCCCTGAGCTAGGCATTATGATACAATGGTGAACTGGACACAGTGTCTGTATTTTAGTGGGAGATTCAACAAATGAGAAAACAGCTAGATAGGTGATAGATAGCTAGATAGCTGATAGATGGAGTGATTAGAAGGAGCTAAACAAAAAAATGTGATCAGGGAATAATTTGGAGAGACCTACTTTCCCCATGCCAAGCACAACTTTTGAAGGGTTTAAAGTGGAGAAAATTTGAAAGAGTAGTTCAGTGACCTAATATATATCCTTCACCTCTGTTCACCAATCACCGGTTGCCACTTCCACGTTTGCTTTTGTCTTCAAGTATAGGTGCTTTCATTGTTCTGAGAATCTATTTGAAAGCAAGTTGGAGAGATCATAAACCTTCACCTCTACATGGCTTAGATTGCATTTTCTAAATACAAGGCCATTCCCCTACACAACCACCATGTAATCATAACACCTAAGAGCATTAGTGATGCTTTTGTCATGCCACTTGATATCTGATCCAAATTCCAATTTCCTTTAATGGTTGCTTATCCGAACATAATCCAAATACCTTTAGTAGTTGCTTTCCCTTCCAACCCAACTCCCAATCTGGGATCCAGTCAAGGTTTCCATTTGCTTATTATCTGGAACGGTTGTTCTGTCATTTGTTTGCTTGTTTCTTCATGACACTTTTTTTTTTTTCAGTGCAGGCAGGGTGTCTTAGAGAATGATCTGCATTCTGGACTTATTTGATTGTTTCTCCCTGGAGTCTTAGCTTAATTCAGTCAGTATCATTTATATTTCCTGTAAAATTACTCAAGGCTTGATTAGATTCGGGTTAAGCAATTTTGACAAGAATATTTAACAAGTAATGTGTTCTTCACATTGCATTGCATCAGGATATATGGACAGGTTGTTTCATTGTGATCCTGAATCTGAATAACTGATTCAGGTGGCGACCACCAGGTCGATAAGGTCGGTTTTTCCCCTCCATTTGTAAGTCCATGTGAATATTCTGTTCCCTAAAATGTTTCATCTCTTTGGTTGCAGCATCTGCTAATGATTCTTGTCTGGATGATTACTATATCGGAGTTGCACAGTGGCAATTTTCCTATCATTTCTAGCACTGATATCGGTAGGCAGCACTTTATTAAAAACATTCTCTGCTCTGGTCTCCCATTTGTACTCTTCTGCACTGTCTCTCTTTTTTTCTGGAAATCATTTGCTATCAGATCACAGAGATCTTTGTTCCTTTTCACAGGCTTCTATCTTGACTTCTGTCTCTAAAGTCAGGATAATACTCATTCTGTAGGAATTTAGTTAGATGATCTAATAATTTTTTCACCTTGTTAAAAAAATTCAACTGAGTAAATTTTAAAGATCTTGTTGGCTTTATTCAATGATTCATGAATCCCATTCAGCATCCCATTGAGCAATTAGGAGATCCGATGAGCTGTACAAATGGAAGCCTTTTATAGGCAGAAGGTAGTGGAACAAGGAACTTATCTTAGCAAAGAGATGATTTTTCAGGCAAGGTCACCTTTCTTTGGGGGATGGCAGTTGTTTACCAGGCAGATGACCCCATTAGTGCTGCCCAGTTAATTCTAGACTGCCTGGTTAAGGTTCCTGGGAGAGGCAGTTAGGTTTTAGGTATGAGGTCTAAGTTTGTTCATGTAAGCTTAGCACAAATAACTCATTTAGTTAGATTTTAGGTATGAGGTCTAAGTTTGTTCATGTAAGCTTAGCACAAATAACTCATTTAGTTAGGTTTTAGGTATGAGGTCTAAGTTTGGTCATGTAAGCTTAGCACAAATAACTCATTTTGGAGTCTGTTGCTTTTTTAACAACCTCCTTTGCTAGTTCCTGTATCGCATTCAAAATAGAAATGTAATGGTTCTCTAGGGTCCAGGATTGAGTGCTCTTCCTCTTTCATCTCTCTTGTTCATTCCAGTGGTTGACATACCACCTAAACACTACTTGCTCCAAAATTAACATTGTCAGCTTGAACTTTGCAGTCATCTTGATTTGTCTTTGTCCTTAACAATCAGAAACTCTTCCTCATTGTATCTCCAAGTGATATTTCAAATCCATTCTCATCCAGCTCCACAGCCAGCTCTGTAGCTGAGCCCTTTGTTACCTCTTATCCAAAAGGCTTTTCCCAGTGGGCTCCTCTCATCTAGGATTTGCCCTCTCTAAGCCATTTTCTACTCAATAGTGAAGTACTCAGGTCACATCATATCCCACCTAAAACCTTTGTGCTCATCCAATCTCTTTGAGAAGGCCAGCAAAGTGTTACTGTGATCTGGGCTCTGTTTCCCTCTCCAACTTCGTCTGGCACCACTCTGCCTTGGAATTGCTAAAGCCACACTGATGTTGCATGTCCTGGCATACACCGAGCAAACTCTTTCCTTCCCCTGGATTGCTCCTCCTCTTGCTCTGTTTGGTTTTGTTTTAAGTAGATTCTATACCCAGCATGGAGCCCAATGCAGAGTCTGAACCCGCGACCCTGAGATCAAGACATGAGCTGAGGTCAAGAGTCGGATGCTTAACCAACTGAGGCACCCAAGCATCACCTCCCTCTCCCCATCCTGCTCAGTTTTAATGTCACCTTTTGAGAGTAGCCTTCCCAATTCTTAGAGATAGCAAAGGGCAAAGCCTGGAATAGGTCTCTGATAGGCAGATTAACCAATCCAGAGCCATATTCCTCTATCTACTCCCCACACTCCAGGAGACCCTATTCCTCTGTTGTAATCTTGCCAGGACCAGGTGCCAAGCAACTAGAGACCACCCCTATAGCGCAAAGCCCAGCTAAATTACTCAAACCAGCCAAACCTAAACGGTTCACCATGTCCTGCCTGTAGATACCCCAAAAAGCAGGAACCTAAACCTCTCTGCTGTCCTCTGCCTCCTGATCACCCTGGTGTCTTTCCCAGGTGACCCTGCCTAGTATGCTCTGCCTCCTGTCTCTAGGACCTATAAATACAATAAGTTTCTTCCTGAAACTCTCTGTCTTCTCTTTGGCCACAGCTGACTGACCACCTCATAAAAGAATACGAAACAAATGGTATGTTTACTTTGCCTTTTTTCCCTTCCTCTTCCCTCTCCCCTTTTGTCTCTGTCCCTCCCTTCCCTCCTGAAAAGAAATCTCCCTCCCACCCCAAATGTAAGCTCTTTGAAGACAAGGGTATCTTGTTCGCAATGGGTCTCCAGTGCCAAGTAAGTAATCATAAGTGCTCACCCAATATTGCTATGTGAATGACAAGAAAAGTTCCTTGTCTCCAGTCTCCCAGTGTCCCATCACGCACCATTTCAGAGCACAGGTTCCATTGGGTAGATGTGAACACTTCTGATGGTTCGTCATAGCATAGCATTACATGTGGTCTGTTATTCTTTGAAACAAATGCTCCCATTGACATGTGAAGCAATAGCAACAGCACCTCCACATCCTGTGTGTGAATTTATGCATTTTCATCCGCAATATGAATCATTGTTTTCACAGGCATTTCTTCTCACGTTTCAAAGATCAAACTGATATAGTAAGGTATGCATTGAGAAGTCTCTTCCTGTCCCATCTGCCCCATTTATAGGAAACCGGTTTGTTAGTTTCTTGTGTAAATCTTTCCAGTGTTTTATAAAGATTTTATTTTTAAGTAATCTCTACACCCAATATGGGGCTCAAATCACAACCCCGAGATTAAGAGTTACATGCTCCTCCTACTAAGCCAGTCAGGCACCCCTCTTTCCAATATTTTTATATAAAGACAAGCTGATACAAATATATATTCTTATTTCACAGAAAGTAGCAGCTTACACTGAGTTCCACATATTCCCTTTACCTAACGATAATTTTTGGACATGTTTTCATATCATTACAGAGAGATCTTCACTAATTTATTTTATAGCTGCCTAGTAGTATGCCCTAGTTTACTTAACCAGTCCAATTACTTGCTCTTACAAACAGTGCTTCAATAAGTAATTAAGTGCATACCTTATTTTGTACGTGTACAGGTGTATCTATGGAGTAAGTTCCCAAAAGTGAATCAAAAGGGGGTAAAATCTGGGTCAAAAGGTAATTTCATTTGAATGTTTGACAGATACTTCATAACTCACTATAGAAACTGTAACATTTTGCAACATGTAAGAGTTTCCCCAAAGTATCACCAACAGGTTTTTATTGTCAAACTTTCAAATGTTTGCAAAAATGATATCCCAATGTGATTTAGTTTTTCTTATGTTACTACAACTGAGTTTAATTAAGCACACTTTCAGATATTCAAAGAAATTTGTGTTTATTTTTCTGTGAACTTTCTTGTCTTTTTTTTTTCCTTTTAGAATGTTGGCTTTTTTTAAAAAAAAAAAAAATCAATTCCTAGGAGTTCTTCATGTGTAAAGGATGGAATTATTTTTCCAGTTCATAACTGCAAATCATCAGTTATGCAATTCTTGATAGGGTTTGGAAGCACCAGAAAATGATGTTTCTCATTAGAGCAGAAAGCAGTACACAATTTTCAAGCTCCAAAATCATGGAACCCAGCTATCCCATCACTTGTAGTATTGAGCTACAGGAGACATTACTCAGATTTTTCCTCAGAAAGAGCTAATATAACAATAAACAAATTATTTACTTTAAATAAACAATTTAACAATAAACAAACAATAAATTCATTGCATGGACTCAGTTCAGAGCCTGAAAGTGATGATCATGATAAACGTGACTTTCGTTGCTCCACTTTGAAGAAGAAATTGAGATTTTCCTATAATAGTAAAGAGATTTTTCCTATAATAGCCTAATGGAAATCAGAGCTTTCAGTGGACTCCCTGCTTTTCTATCTGTTGCTCCTGCCCTCTGGTCCCCAGATCCATGAATGGGTAACCTTCTCCATCAGATTCTCCACATCTAGACACCTTCCTTAATTTTTCCCTGTCCCTCACTATCCCTCCATCCACATCCAACCAGTTGCCAATACTATCAGCTCCCTTCCCAAATATTTCTCAAATCCATACAGTACCAAGGACATTAGGAATTAACTAATCTCCACTGCTTCTCCAATTAGTTTTCCAAGGCCACCAACTATTCTGTCTGGCTCCAGGAGATGTGAGCCGCCTACCCCTCCTAAATCCATTCTTCCTGCAGAGTGATGTTTCTAAAACATCTGCTAGGTCATGTCACTCCAGTGGTTTCCCACAACCCCCTAGGATATAATTCGAGTTTCCTAACTTGGCCCACAAGGCCCTGCCAACCTCTCTGGATTCAATTCTCACCATCGTTCTCATAGTCTTTTATGCTCTAGCCCAGTGGTCCTCCAAGTCTGGTTCCTGGACCAGTAGCATCAATACTACATGCAAACTTGTTAGAAAGGCAAATTCTCAGAACCTATCCCCAAGTTAACAAATCACAAGCTCTAGGGCTAAAGTTTAACAATCTGTGTTTTAAAAAGTCCTCCAAGTGAGTCATATCACCCAACTTGGGAACTACTGCTCTGTCCTTACTGGACTGACTTCATTTTGGGTGTAATTCCCCCAGTACTCTACAGATCCCATGCCGTCTTTCTATGGACCTCACCAGCCCTTCTGCCCAATTCCTACTTCTCCTGGTCATGCAGTCAGTCCCACTCAATGTCATGTACATGGTCCAGTGAACACAAAGCTTAATCCCAAATCTGTTGCACAAAAATGTCTAGTACCAAGGAGGCATGAAAATCATCCCGTGATCTGTAAACTCAGTGCAGATCCAGCTCTGTCCTCTGTATTTCAACAAGCACGTGACCAAAAGGTTCAGTCTGAGACAAAGTTTCGAAAGGGGGATTCAGTTCACCTCAGATCAAAAAGCAGACTCTTCCTTGTCAATGGGTGGACATAGCACACAATAGTGTTCTTCAGTCACTGCTGTGGTCCGAACATATGCATCTCCCCAAACTTCGCATGTTGAAAGCCTAACCCCAAAGCAGATGGCATTAGGAAGTGGGCCTTTGAGAGGTGATTAGGTTATGAGGGGACAGCACTCATGAATGGAACCGGTGCCCTGTCAAAGAGGCCCCAGAACTCCCTTGCCCCCTCCACCATGTTGGGACACAGCAAAAAGACCGCAGTCTGAGAGGTGGGCTCTCACTTGACAGTGAATCTGATGGCACCCTGATCTTGGACTTCCCAGGCTCCAGAACTGTGAGAAATAAATGTCTGCTATTGCCACTTGGGTCATGTTTTCTTTGTTATAGCGACCCAAATGGACTAAGAAAACCAAAAACCCACCCCAATGTGTGAGAATCCTTGCTCTCGTTCTTACTCTAACTGAGCAGGAGCTGCTTTTACAATATGTCTTGCTGACCGGCTTCACCATGAATAATTATCTCTAATATCTCGAGCTAATGAGTGAAGTCTCCAGGCAGATTTAGATGGTGACACTTAATGCAGTGGTCTTCAAAGTTTGGGATTCTTTAATTCACTGGGCTGGGGATTTGAAAGACTGATTATGGTTTTCGGATGATACCTAACCACCTCTAAAGCTTAAAATTATGTTCACCCTTGCACACACGTACACACACAGCTTTACCTCTGCCTAAAGTAAAGAATTTTAAACCAGACTATAGATGACACAGCACCTGCAATAAATTGCCCAAGAATATGCTTCTTTTCTTGTCCCTGTCTTCACACTATGCTTCATTCTCAGTCCCTGTCCCTTCAAAGGAAGCAAACACAGCAATAAGGAACATGTATGCTAGAGTTACTTGCCCTGAGTCCAACTGATGACTCTGACATTTTTAGTTACGTAAGCAAGTTATTACTTGCTATTACTCAACCTCTCTAGGCCTCACTTTCTTTCTTTGTGAAGTGAGGATGATAAGAAGGAATAGGAGAAAACATGCAAAAATACTTAGCACATAAGACAATTATTACTATTTCATCCTGCACTCTATGTCTTATGTTCTCAATTTTACCTTCTGCCAAGTCCACAGCTTGCCCCCACCCATCTGATCGATTTTATAGAGCATCTATTGAGGGCACACTTCTGGGCTCGGCACTGGAAGACCCCGTTCTCAATGGGACGGGAGTCTGAGCCTATGCTCTCACACGGAGGTTCAGATTTAGTTGATGATTAGTGTTTATTGACTTCTCACAATGTACCAAAGTGTAGTGTGGAGCACTTTGCACACATCATGACATTTGATTTTAAGCTGCCTGTGAGGCAGATATTCTTTTACCAAAAAAGGAATCTGTGGCATAAAAAAAGTTAGCTGGGCACCTAAGGCTAGCTGGATCCAAACCCAGGCAGCTTGAGCCCCCAGCCCTGCATGCATGCCTGTAACACACTTACTGACACCTTGGCTTTGGGAACATTTCTTTCTTAATCTCTCTCTCCTCCTGAAGCCTTATGAAAACAGCGTTCAACTCGTCTTCTGCATGAACTCTTAAAATTAGTCCTCTTAAAAAAACAATGATCAATAAAACTGTAGTACTCCTTTGGTACAGCCTTTCTTCCACAGCTTTCACGGAAGCAGCACTGTGAAGGGCACAGGCTCTGGAGCCCACTGCCTGACTCTGGCACTCACCAGCTGTGTGACCTAGGGCAAGTTACACAGCCACTCCCCACCTCGGCTTTCTCACCTATAAAACCGGGGTAATGTGAACTGCCTCAGAGATTGCCCTGAGAATTAAGAGTTAACATGGGCAAAGAACTACGCACACTGCCAGGCACATGGTAGGTGCTGTGTAAGTGGTAGGCATTGTTATTCATGCCATAATCATATATTCATACCGTACTTATGGGTCCCATAATTCAGATACCAATTTTTCTTTTCTTAGTATCTCCAGGTCTGGTATATCCTGTTCTCTCAACAGTATTTACTCCATTGAGCTCAAAAGAACCATTCTTTCTTTCTCTTGATAAATAAAAACAAATCATGCTTGAAGATGCTATTTTGCTCTGTCCTATCTCCCTAAGTCTTCCCCACCTCCAGCCACCCCTTTCCCTCCAACATAATCTTCATTATAAGAGGGGAAAATTCATCCCTTGCTTGGCAGGCCCTAAGGACCCAGAAGAAAGAAGAATCAAGGAGTCTTTTGAAAGGGTAACTTCCCTAAGAAACTCTTTTTCCCTTCTTGTTACCCCTCCATTTCTTTTCCTGCACTTCTCCGGATGTTCTTTATCCCATCGGTGGTGGGGACGGCCACGGACATTCACAGACCGACCCAGTCAGCGCACCGACCCGGGCTCCCACCCAAAGGCCAGGAAATGCGGCCCAGCGCCCCAAATCTTGGAGAAGGATGAGTTAAAGCTCTCTGCCTCGGTTATCTTCGAGTATTGCTCCGCCCGGTGTCTCGGGATCAATGCTCCGTCTCATCCTCCGTCTTGCCTTCCAGAAGCAGCAAGTTTTGGGCTCTGAACTCAGCTCCCCGAGGTCCCCCGACTCTTCAGCTCCCCGGTCTGTCCCGTGGGGGAGAGTCTCGCAGCTTCGAGCCTCAAACTTCCTCTGTGTCCCACCGACGGACGGCTGGGTTCGGCCGAGGCTGCGCGCCCCGGGCGCTCTCCCCGTACGCGGAGCCTTGAACGCCGGGAGCAGTGCCCCGGGGAAAGGTTTCCTCGGACCTGCCGCGTGCAGACCGACTGGAGCCCGGGCGGCGGGGCGCGGGGCGCGGGGCGCGGGGACCTCAGCCTCGGCCCGGGCCTCTCCCCTGCGGGCGGGGCCGGGCGGGGCGGGGCGGGCACGACCCGGGGGCGGGGGCGGGGGCGGGCCCGGACCCGGAGCCTGCCCGCCGCGCCCTTGGCAGCGCTGGGCGCCCGCTCGTCGCCACCGGGCACCCCGGGCGTCGGAGACCATGGGGAGGCTGTTGGCGCTGACCCTGCTGGGGGCCGGCCTGGCCTTAGTCGGGGAGAGGCTGGTGGCCTTTAGGTGAGTGGCAGCGGGGTGGGGCGCCCCGGTCCTTTCTCTCCTCTTCCAAGTCAAGGGCTGCCCGTGCCGCCTTCCTCGCAGGTAGGAAAGGGCGTCTTTGGCCCCTCGCTCCTCAATTCCACCGGCGGACTCTCCCCCGAGGGGCCCTGATGTGGAAAGTGAGCTGCTTGCCTTTCCTCAGATGGTAGAGCAGAGATGCCCCCCGTGTGTTTTCTGAAAGTCGGGCCCGCCCCCACTCCCCCTTGTCCAGGTGACCCTTGGCATGCTGCTCCTGGGAAAAAAAAAAAAAAAAACTCCGTTGGAAGGGCTGGACCTGGAAGGGACGGCTGCCAGCTGAGGTTTACGGCCCACTCGGACATTGCCCAAGGCCAGGGAAACACTGATGAGTACTGGGGTACAGAGCTCGTCCTAGATTAAAGGAGCTGCAGCCAGGCAGCAGGGAAATGAGCTGAACCGTGCAGACGGTGACCGGCCAGTACTGCAAGCATTAGGCCCTTTTGAAGTGGAAGATCTAGTGGTGATAGGCAGAAGGATCTCAAGAAAAGTCAATATACTGGGCTAGAAAGAAACGTTAAGTAGGACATGCATTTCTGAGGGGATCTAAAGCCTCTGTTTGTCTTCACTTGTCTTAAAGTTGCTTTTATTTATTTCTCCAAGCAGAAGCTGATCTCAGAAGTTCACATTAGAATCTATTGAGAATCCTGATGCCTTGTGTTAATACTTTCTAGCTCAGCTTGAGAGTGTTTATTGTTACATTGATTCCCAGCGCGCCCAAGTGAGAGAATCATAAAAAATAATGATTATAAGGCAGATCTAAGGGGTATTTTTACAAGACTGGCAGTAAGATAAGTGTAAGATAAGTGTAATCTTCCTGAATACCATCCAATATAAATTTTAAATTATCCCTGGTATTTAGAAGAACAATTCACTGTGAAAACAGGAACACTATATTGAAAAATAATTTGGCCAATTGTTTACATTGTGGTCAGTTTGACGACTTTATACAAACAAGTCAGCGTAAAATTTTTAAAATAATGAAGTTAGAGCAAGAGTTCCAGGGCTTAGCTATTAGGAAACACTTGAATTTGCTGAAAGCATTCTGGTGGAGGGTCAAAAGATAGGACTATAGGGGGCTAAGGGGAGCCAAGGTGAAGATTTATAATAGATAATACTTTAGCAAATTAAATACTGCTACTCTGTACATTTAAGGTAATAATACTGTTAAGTTACTTATTATATAATATCATTTATCGGGCTGCAAAGTGTTGTCCATGTATAATGGCATTTTAGTCTTTCAGCTATAAGTGGATGAAATGAGGTGATATAGGCACATTACTCATAAAATGTCCACATTGTGTAAACAAATGTATATAAAAGGAAATACCTACTTACTTGTTATATCATACATAAATGATGAGAAGCAAAGCTAATGAATAAGAAGGTGATTAAAGATAGTGTTTAGACACTGATTTGGCTGTTGTGCATCGACCTCCGGTGTTTTTATCTTCTACAGACAAAGAACTAATGCATTTCGAAAAGTGGAGCCAGTAGAACCGCAGAACTGCCACCTTATTGAGGGACTCGGTATGTATGTGACAGTGCCATTTCTTAGTCACCATCCGCCTGACTGAGGCTGCAAACTAACTTAATTCCCGGCTACTCCTTAGAGCCTTCTCCCAGGGGCCTCCACCCCATTGACTAAAGCTACAGTGTCCCGGGTCTCCGGGGCCCTCCTGAATGTTCAAATCCATGGCTTTTGCCCCAGTCCTTTTTCCTTACTGATGTCTCTCCAGTCATTTGAAGGATATCATGTCCCTTACTAAACATCCCTCCCGTCCCTTCTGTGATACTGGCTCTCCTCTGTCTCCTCTCTGTCTTTTCTTGCTTCTTCCCTCTCCTTCATGGTATCTATGGCTTCAAGTATTACTTCCTTCTAAATTTATCTGCAGGTGCCAAAAGAAAGAAGCCCTGGCCTTTACCCTCATGAACCTGATAGCCTACTCAGATGTCTTTCAAAAAATTAATCAAAACTCCATAGCTGCTTCCCTAACCTCTCAAACACCAGGCCTTTTTTTCCAGTCTGAAACTCCTTGCCATTTCTGTCCTTTCTTCCCTCATACTCTCACCCACAACTAGCTCTTCTTCTAGACTTCTCCCACATATGCTAAGCCCATTCTCAAAGGGACTCAGCTCCATATTTAGGAGCCAAATGCTTTCCCTTTGTCCCTCATTGTTCGTTATGAGACTTCTCAGTATCAGCTTCTTCTGTGGCCTCATGTGGGGCTGATCTTGCCTCCTCATTACTGTTACTGCTGCATCGGCTTATCTGGGCTCCCAGCCTCCTGTTCTCCCCGAGACTGCTACTAGAAAAACAGTTCCAGGCCAATTCTGTTCACTGTTTAGAGAATGAGCTTTTTCACTTTCTCATGGTTGCTCATGAAAATCCTCTCCAGGATTCTTCCTCTTTGCTTGTAGACACCAGCTCCCTCTCCTGCCTCTGAATTCCCAAACTCTGATTCACTTATGACACCTACCACACACTTTGTTTTATGGCTACAAGTGTTCTCTCTCTCAGTAGCAGATTGGAAACTTCCTAGAGTCAAGGACTGTGACTTGTTTATCAGTATGTGGCAGGATGACAGCATAGTTTATTGTGATAGGAGTTTGTATTTTCTTTTTCTTGATACATATGTTTCTTTATATATGATATATTTAGACTATATATATATATTCTCTCTCTCTCTCTATATATATATATGTATACACACACACACACACACACATATATATGGAGAGGAAGAGAGACAGAATAAAAGTCTTTCTGATTCGTTTTTCTATCTTCATTTTTCTCTCTCAATTTCTTAAAAAAAAAAAAAGAAAAGAAAAAGTAGCCCTGGCCAGTGTGCTTCCTAGAACCCTGAGGTTTGTGCTGCTGGCTAGAAACGGAAGGAACTGAAGACAAGCCTCTTCCTGACTTTTGTTCTCAAAAACCCAAGCTCCTCCAGAAGGTTCTGATGGGCAAAGGATAGGAATATGTGGATTTTTTTAATAACAGGGATCCTTTCCCCATTGCCTGATGGCATTCTGGGAGGTGGAGGAGGATCCCTGAAAGAATGGCTGCAAAGTGTCTTTAGGGAGGGTGGATCCTTGGTACTATGTGTCCTAGCCTGCGCAAAGATCATGTGCCCATCCAGGACCTGGAAGTGCCAGAACTATATAAATTAAAGGGAACACACAGGCTTGGCAGTGAGTAATTCGGTAGTGACTAGTATAGAATAAAGTACAGATGGTCTTCCTCAGATGTTCTACTTTGTAAAAACTTGCCATCTATGATATTTGCCTGATCCTAGCAGAAGACCCAGTAATGACTGAGATTGGATTTCCCTTTGGCTTAGTGGAATGTGGGTGCAGGGTCAAATTTAATTGATTAAAAAAAAAAAGAAATGTAACATTTGCTCATTTGTTTACTATTTTGTGGAATGATAGTCATATTTACTACACATCTATCTTGCAAAAGATATGAGCCTGCCAAATAATGTAGTGGGATAATTAGACTAGATGATTGCTAAAGCCTAGTCTGGCTCTCAGATCATGTAATTCAAATTGATTTGAGAAGCTAAAACTGGGGCTAATATTGTAAGACATATATAGACCAATGTTCTGATTATCCAGATATTTTGAAAAGAATAGCTAAAATGGTTGGAACTGGCTGAGAGCAAAAGAAAACAATGCTACTTCTTGGGGCAATTAGCATATCTCCATTTTATATTTGGAGAATTAAACAAGTTTGTCAATAAGGGCAATATTGATAGATATCTACAAATAATGCCACTGCCTTATGATAGGCCTAGTGTCTATAAACATTCTGCTGACTTCCTTACAAACATTTGTATCATCCCCACAACTGACCTGTAAGGTGGGTGCTGCTTGCATTCTATCCCTGCAGGTTAGGAAACTGATGCACAGAAGAATGAGGTGACTTGCCTAGTGGTCCAGAAGCAGAGAGTGACAGGCCTACCTTATGAGTCAGGGTGGTTTTTTTCTAAGTCTTGTCCTCTTTGCCGTATGACACTGCCTCTCTTATCTACTGACAACACATTTTGTTATGGAAGTGTTGGAAAAGTATGATGGCAGCAGAAAACAGAAAATCTGAGATGCAAAAAGTCGAAATATTAATAAATAGAGCAGACCAAGACAAGGCAGCCTGAATAAAATCACTAGTGGGACCACCTTCAGGAGACCCAACTATTTAATGAGTGAAAAGCTTTCTGAAGGGATGGAAAACCAATAAGGATTTTAGGCAGGGCTTGGTAGGCAGTCACGGAGCTGAAGAAGAATTCTGATTTGTGTTTTCTTCCGGTCTAGGTTTTTGTGGTTAATTTTATTGATGAAAGAAACTTTCCTCTTTTTATTTTCCTTCCCAGTATTCTTTCTGGGAAGCAAAGTTGAAAAGCAAAATAATTCTAACCTCCAGAAATCATATCTCATAGATCTTTTTGTAGTGAGTTTATCTTCTTCCAGGGCTTTGAGAGTCAAGGATTGTTTTAACCAGGAAGTTAGTTGGCTGCCTTTGGCATGTTATCAAAGCTGCACTTGAAATTACTGGGGCTCCACCCTCCGCAGGATTATCAAGTAGACAGCCATTGTCTTAGGCATCTCCCAATCTTTCCCTCCATCCCTTTTCCTCTCCAGATATGCTTCCCGTATCTCCAAAATATATTTCTACTCCATTGTAGGTTCCATTTGTTTTCTTAATTGGGTGTCAGAATCTTCTTTTCGAGATGTGCAGTAGCGATACTATTGATTATAATGTTGCAGTGTGACACTCTCTCAGGGTGCCTGTAGAAAATGATCAAAAGCCAAGGAGACAAAGTTATGCCATGTAGAGATTAAAAAGCAGTAGATATCTATTCATAAGACTGATTTTTTACTTATCAGTGGGATTTTAATAATAGTCGTGCGCAGGCTAACGAGTGTGTAGGGAGAACTCAGGGGAGGGTGTCCTGGGGCTCTTACTCCCACAGGTGCCACTGTTGCCACGAAGCACTGTGTTGTCATGCAGGTGCAGTGTAGGTGGGGGAGGTGGGGAAGGAGGGGCGGGAATGCTGTGCTTTCAGCTGGTGGTTCTTTTTCACATCTAAGTGGAAAGCACCAGCAACCTTGGGCCCTGGATTAAGTAAGTAAATAAAGACAAATTCAGCACCTCCAGAAAACACCCACCCACTTCTTTTGTAGCTGAATTACTGAGGTAAGTTAACACTGTCAGAGAGGGTATGCGAAATGGTATTTGGATAAAAGATAAAAGAGCACACAACTTGTGGGACACCTTATACTAAGAAATTAACACTCACTTGTCAATGGTTTAACCCAAAGACAAGACAAAGTTCAAGAAACTAATATGGTTTGTCTTCCTGAGTCAGTCAACCAGCTTTTATTTATTTTTTTAAAAGATATTATTTATATTCATAGAGATGCAGAGAGAGAGAGAGAGGGAGGCAGAGACACAGGCAGAGGGAGAAGCAGGTTCCATGCAGAGGGCCTGATGTGGGGCTCGATCCAGGGTCTCCGGGATCACGCCCTGGGCTGCAGGCAGTGCTAAACTGCTGTGCCACCGGGGCTGCCCTCAACCAGCTTTTATTGGGAGTTTTTATAGTGAAGAGGCAGATATATTATGTTGGGTGCAAAGCTGGAGTACTGAGTGAAAACTGGTCTTTGTTGCGAGGAAGCTTACTGTCTGGTAGGAAAATCAACAAGCCAACAGAAGGCTGTAGCCCAGGTGTGAACAAAATATCAGGGTGGAGATAGTCACAGGTGACCACATAAAAAGGGTGCTAGAACTAAGAGGAACTGGGAGAGGTTGCAAGGGCTGGGAAGGTGGCTCCCAAACTCCTCTCTAGAGCCTGTGACACCCAGGTGGGGGCGGGGGGGGGGAGAGATGTGGGTTGCCAAGAAGAGGGAGCAGCCTGTGCTCAGGCATGCAGGTGAACAAGGCTGATACATTTCAGCAACTACCAATGGAAGAATTGCAGCGCAGCTGGCATAGAGAGTGGGGAGTGGGGGCCAAAAAGCTTAGTGAGCCTGGAGCCGACATGTGGAGAATTTGGAATCCAGACCAAGAAGTTTAAGATTGCTATTGCCAACTCTGGGAGACGTCTGCAGGATTTTAAGCAGGGCAGTGATAAGATTGACTTTGCAATTACCCTGATGACTGTCAGCAGTGCAGACAATGGTAGTAGGGGGAGCAAAACTGACCAGTTAGGAAGCTATTGTGCAAATCCAGGGGGCAGTTCCAGAGCTCGAATGATGGTGATCAGCTGGATTTGGGGAGTAAGGAAAAAGAGAGCATCAAAGATAACTTCAGGTACTTGGGGGGATGGAAGTGCCATCCACCAAAATAAAAGTATAAGAAATGGAGCCAATTCGAGGCAGAAATGTCCAGATCAGTTTGGGACATGTTAAAAGTGAGAGATGAAAAAGCCAGGAAGGAATGCTCAATGTACAGGTGAATACAAAGGTCTGGAAATTGGCAGAGTGATTTGGGCTTGATTTAGAGATTTGAGAGTCAATGGCACATGGGTAGAAGCTAAAGCCACAGGACTGGTGGGAATTGCACAGGTAAAATGGATTCTCTGCCATGAGAAACAGCCAAAGGCAGGCTGGGTCTGGAGAATATATTTATCTATGTCCAGAACAGACTTAGGCAGGAAAATAGGGCAAAAGGAAACTGAAAAGGGGTGTTCAAGAGAAAAAAAAAGTAAGAGAAAAAAAAAGTTGGTTCAAAAATTAACCAACCTGTATTCAATGTGATTTTATTAAACTGCTTTATTCAATTAGCTGGTTCTCCCCATGTCTGTTTTACTCCATGTGGAAACTGCACTAAATCTTTCAAGCCATTACGATACCATAGATAGATAAATCTTGATTAACTGGGATGTTTAGAAAATGGAACACTCTGATGAATTTAATTTTCAGGTTACCAGTTGGGGATTAGTTTCAGTAAGTGAGTATACAATTAAATCTTCTTCTGTTCTCTAATTTTCAGTGCCCATTGCTCATTACTCTGTTGATTCAAATTTGCATTTTATTGGCTTTGTTCCCCTTTATCCCCTCTCCCTCTTTGCTCAGTTTTCTTTTGACACACTAGCAACACATTACCCCACACAACCACTTCCCCGTGTGTGCCAGTTACTATAGCTATGTAACAAATCACCTTAAAACTGAGTGGCTGACTTAAGTGACAATTACTTTGCTCATGAATTTGCAATTTTGAGAGGGTTCAGTGGACACAGCTCATTGCTGTTCCATTTGCATCAGCTAGGGTGACTCAGGTTGAGAAGTGAAGTGATCTGAGACTCTTCCAATGTCTTCTCTACCTTCTGTAGTCTCTGTATAGTCTCTCCTCTGTAGCTTCAAAGTACTCAGCCTTCCTACATTTCAGTTGAGGGTTCCTAAGGACCATACTGACAGAGAGGGACAGAGACAGAGAGAAGAGGAAGGGGAAGGAAAGGAAAGGGAAGTGGGGGGAGGGAAGGGAAGGGAAGTGGGGGGGGGGAGAGAGGAGAGAAAGAGAGAGAAAGAGAGAGAAGAGATTGAGAGAGAACCAGCAGCAACTATCGTTATGATTTTACCTTGTATGCCATGTGGCATCAATTCCATCTCATTTTATTGGTTAAAGTAGTTACCAAAATCCACCCAGATTCAAGGGGAGAGAATACAGAGCTTACCTCCTTATGAAGGAATATGAACATCACATTTTAAGAAGGGCATGGGGGTATGATATATATTGGTTCTACCATATTTGTAAAATATAGTTTGCCGCAGTAGATAACCATTGCCTTTATCCTCAGTCCTGCCTGCTTGGGACCACAACCTATGTGGGTCTCTCTCTCTCTGTTAGGAGACATATAAGCCCCATTTTCATCTGGTTCATGGTCATAACTTACTTCTTTTATGCTTCTTTCCATAGAAAAATGCTCAGGACCAGCCCTTAATGAGAAGGAGAGCTGACTAAATTGTTCAAATTTATCTATATTCAGTAGACTTTCCTAAGACTTATTGCTTTTATAACGGATAACAAGTACCCAATAATTTCCCAATATGATTGGATAAAGATCTATTATTAGGCCTCAACAAGTTAGAAGAGAGAACTAACTGTTTGGCTGAGAGGCCTTTAAAGCACCCTCACAATGATGACTTTCCAAATGTGACCACTCCATCTGTACATCAGTCTTTTATGGGGAATGAAGGTGAATCTCTCAGGGCATAGCCTCGAAGTTGTTACATAAAAGAATAAATCTCAGCTATGAATTTATTTAATAGTTATTTGCTTTTTTTCTCCTGAAAATTGAGTTCTAAAACAAATAATTTAGTATTTAGGGAATCTGATTCAGGTTTTACTGTAGAGTACCATGCCTCTGGGATTCCTGGAAGTTAATGTAATTTCCCAAGTAAATAGTTGAAAAAGTTAATGTAGTTTCCAAAAGAAATCTAAAGTTTGTCTGTGAGATTTACTTTTTAAGCCTTCATTCATGCATCTTCCTGATCCTCCACTTCTTTTGCAGAAAATGGCTCTGAAGATATTGATATACTTCCTAGTGGGCTGGCTTTTATCTCCAGTGTGAGTATTTTCCATGGCCCTCAGACACTCATGTCAATAGTTAGATAGATAGTACATTAATGTTGCCGACTAGAGCTGCCAGATGGATCCCTACATGCTCATCCTAACTGTGGTTAAATCAGTCAACAAAAAAAGCCAAAACAAAATTCCAGAGTGTTAGTCAGGATACCACAGGAATGCCCAGGTTTGCTTGCCCCATGTGGCCAGCTCCCTGTGGGCAGTTACAAATTCAGGATAGTTTCAATAAGTGTATATTGATTTCCATTTGATTCCTAGACTAGTCTCTAGTTTTGTCCTGTTGGTGTCCATCTTCATCATTGCCCTGTGGTACTGGATCTCAGCTTCTGGTAGTCATCTCCTCACTAGCTGGTAGTCTTCTCTCTATGCCTGTTTGTGTTTGGAGCTCGGTAAATGTTTGTGAATCATATGTTGACTGTGTTACTTGATTCAAAAGCCGGAGTATTTTCCATCTTAGATTCCATGCCATCCCTTCCAACTCTTTCAAAGGCAAGTAGAGAAGAGCCTACATTTTATTTCCAATACCATCTTCACAGATTTAGAATGATCAGGAAGCTATATGAAAGACTGACAAATAAATGTAAATAAATTAAACACAATAAATTGAAATGCACATGTTGTGAAGATGTTTAAAATTACCATGTATTTATTGAACACTTGCAATTTAAAATGGGATCTAAGATTCTAAAAAAGCAAATAGACTCCATTTTCAATATGAATTCTGATTGCTGGAATTGCGTGCCCTAAATATTCCATTTTGACCAATAGAATACTACCAAATAACATGAATTTTTAGATCTATATCTTTTAGGCTAAAAAGGGACACATATAATCACACTTAAAAGCCTGAAATCCTAAATCCTTAAGAATGCAAGGTAGAGTCAGGGGTTCACTTGGATTTTAAATTATTGTTGGTGGCAATAAGTGTTGGGATGCATGAGTGGGAGAGGTTTTATTTCTTTAGTTTTCCTCTAAAACCAAAAGTAAAACAAAGCTGTCTAGAGGAGCTTTTCCTTTGTTGTCTTAAATTTTCTATTGTCAATTAGATGTTCAGTGTTATGCCAAATAGACTTTTCAAAATGATTATTCTATAACTGGGAGATTTCTTCGCTTTGAGGAGATAATATTTGTAGTTCCAGCTGTGTGCTGCTTTTCTATTTTCATTGGAACTAAAAGTACTGAACTATTGCTGTATAGAAACTAGAGATTTTCAGTGGAGAAATGTTAATGTGGAGCTTTAAGTAATGGAGCTCTTTTTTGTAAACAACTCATAGGACTAAGGATGGTGTTTTTGGCTTATTTTCAATTTCTTTGCACTGAAATGAACTCAAGTCCTTGTTTTTGGTTTTTCCTATCTCCCTTTCTGGCCTTCCCAGAGCATGTTTGGAAGCTGCTGGTTTAGAGAGAAACTCTTCACCACATTTGTAGTGAGCCTATAGAGAAGTGCCAGGCAGGCTATTTGCTTCCTTACCTTGGGACTTGGCATGCTTCTCTTCGCCTGCCTTCTTCACATGAGACGGAGCCAACTCCTAGTTCTCTGTCAGGCCTTATTGTGGAGGCACTTTAATTCTACAGGAAAGTCTTCCCTGACTCTCTTTCTGGATGACATGCCTCTTCGATGGCCTCTAACATTGTTTGTGCCTAGGTGCTTATATACTACACCTTGTCTGATGTGATCTCCTGGTGCTGCCTCCCCAGAGTTCAAGCTCCTTGTGGCCAGAACTTTGTGGAGTGTCTATTGCCATGCTCAACACCTAACACGCTACCTGACATGAGTGGGGTACTTGGCTATTTACTTAATGCATGTGCTGGTGAATGAGAGCAGTTGAGAATTTCAATGCTGGTGCACACCTCCATGTAGCCTATTATGGAAAATAAGACATCTGCCCCTCCGGGGGATTTTCACCATTTTTGGTGGTAAAAGTTATCCAAAGAATGGCTTGCATTCACTTTCTACAAATTCCTACCCTATTGCCTTAAACAGAAAACTAGGTGCAAATGAAGCTACTTCCTGGACTTGTTTCATTCATCATGACACTTAATCTAGGTCAAGTTTGTTTGCAATACCCTATGCTTATTTACTTACCAAATCATTTCCATTCCTAGAACATCCAGTCTTTAAACTAGCTGGCAGTGCCCCCAACCTACCAAGATACTTGCTGTGGTATTCGTCCCTGAGCTTCCTTCCTGAGCAGTGTTCCCCACTGTCAAACCTTTCTTTTTTGGTGTGGCAAGAAAGAGTGTGGAAAATTAATGATATGAGTCACTTAGTCTGTTCACTTCTCTGGGCTTAGTTTTCCTCAGTGAAAGGGAAGATCTAGATGTCTCTGACATTTTTTTTTTTTGTCCATTATTACCATTACCTAAGCCACTGGGTTTGGTAACAGTCTGACTATGTTGAAAGGGTAGATCTGAAGACTGAATTTAATGACCTGATATTGGGAAGAACAGTGATGCTCTTAACTGAGAATTATAAATACAAATGAGAGGAAGGATTTGGGGAGAGAATGTTGATTCTGGTTCTAACAATTTGATTCTGAACTGCTCCTAGGAAGAAGTTGGGATTGTGAGCTAGACCTCCAGAGATAGGTTCCAGGTAAATGTGTAGATCTGAGAATAATTGGTATGGAAGAAATATCTGAAGCCTTATAAATAAGATCTGCAAGGAAAAAGTATAGTTCTCTGTCAGGCCTTATTGTGGAGGCACTTTAATTCTACAGGAAAGTCTTCCCTGACTCTCTTTCTGGATGACATGCCTCTTTGATGGCCAAGAAGGAAAGAGAGGTGGATGAGGATAGAAGGAGGAAGGGGCAGAAAGAGATGTAGGACTTCTTTTTTTTTTTTTTTTTTTTTGAGATGTAGGACTTCTATCTGGAAATTCTACTTTGACTTTTGAGAAGGAATAAAGGGGTACATCATAGTGTCAAATGCCATAGAGCTACAGATAAAGAAAGGTGGAGGGGTTATCAAATAAGATATTTTGGAGGGCACTGATATTACCTTGATGGAGGCACTTCTACAAATTCATGAGATTTGGAGCCATTCAAGACAGGTGACAAGACCAAATGATGTTTCTAAGCCTACAGTGTGGGGAAAGCAAGATAACTGTGTGTTTGAAGGAGTAGTAAAATTAGGAGAAGATTTGTTTCAAGGAAGGAGAAATGAGCAATCTTTCAGGCAAATGAAGGGGGCACTGGTGAGAAATGAGTAGGAAAGCAAGAGAGAGACTGTCATTTCTGAAGACGTGTCCCAGAGAACAGCAACTAAATAAATAGACAACAGAAGTATTTAACTTAAGAACAGAAGAGGGATCCTCTTTCCTTAAGAAAGGAGGGAAAAAAGAAAGAAGATTGATAAAACTGAAGAATTACTGAGACAGAAAGGAGGGAATCAAAGGAAATTCATGTTGAGTGGCAAGGGGTTTTGTTTTGTTTGTTTGTTTTCAGAGAGCTGGGAGGTAAAGTCATCCACTGAGAATAAAAAGGAAGAAGGTAGGTGCTTTGGAAGATAATAAGATGAATTTAGAACAGATACTTGGGGAAATGCAATAGATTGCTTGGTAGAATGAACAAAAAGATTGATAAACAGTATTGAATGTCTGAAGCTAGAATGATAACTTTATAGTAGAAGTTTTATATAAAAGCTAGACCAGAAAAAAAAAAAAAAAGCTAGACCAGGGCAAGGGGAATTGGTAGGAATTTGACGAGGGAGCAGTAAGTAAAGAATGTGGCTTCTTAAGAAGACTATTGGTTGATGACAACAGGTTCAAGGTCTGAAAGGAGAAGTTTGTGGCTAGGGGCACACAGATCTCTCTTCCTCCAGGTCAGGTGACCTGAGAAAAACGAAAGCTGGAATAGTACCTTTTCGAATGGATTTCAGCAGTGCCATTGCTATCTGGGGAAAAGCCAGGTTTCTGGTAAGATTTAGGCATAGATGAACTATTCTAAAAAAAAAAAAAAAACCCTCAAAGATGTATGTGGAGTTGTTTACAACTGAAGATTGACTCCCATAGGGGTAGAGTGAAGGGCAGTGGAAGGGCCAAGAATAGTATTATTATATGTAAGTGTGAAAGTGGGTATGCATATTTCTAAGCAAGGGAGGGGACAAGGAGACAGAAGATAGAGTAAGAAGGAGATAATTTAAATCAACTATAACTGGAAATGAGGCTACAAGAAAAGATACAATGTTGTTAATATTAATATATATCAGAATGATGGGGGAGGAGACCAGGGAGGAAGTGAGCTGAGTTTTGTAACTGGTGTAGCACAAACCAACTCCAAGTTTTGGCACAATGACCTGGGATGCAGCTAAGGCCCACTGCCTATTATTGGTTGATAGACACATGTAATTGGTCCTTCCAGTAGAGAGATCCACCATCCAAGTTACTGAAATAAATTTTTTGCAATATTTGAAGAAAAGGATTCATGTCCAAATTTTCAGATATAGCTATAGGAACAAAATAGGTCAGAAATAGTCAACTTTATGTGACCGGTTCCCCTATGTGAATTCTTGGCTACTTGTGCTATTTGTCACTACATAATACAATGGATGTAGGGATGGGAGCAATATAATGAGACTGTATACCCCTTCTCTCTGCCTCAAGGAAGGTTAGTTGCCAACTCTCAGGGCTGGAAAGGACAGATTATCAGGCAGGACTTACAAATCATACACTTTAACTCTCTTATTTTATAAAAGAGGAACCAGAGGTATAGGCAGGCCGAGGAGCTCACACATAGTAACCCAACCTAGTGTCTTGCATTATACATTTTAGCTTAACCCCTTCTCTCTATGTTAATAATTGAATATGAGTTCTTCCCATATTCCCATTCCCAATGGCTTAGGTGACATTGGTAATCCCTCAGATCAGATAATGGCACAAGATGACAGAGTGAAAAATCCCAGAAATCCAAAAGAAATTCAGAACTTTGAATATTTTTGTTAGGTTTTGAGATTTTAGCTTCCATATCAAAAGGAATGAAAGTCATATATGCACTTACTTATTTTATATTTTTTACAGGGATTAAAATATCCAGGCCTGCCAAGTTTTGCACCAGATGAGCCAGGACAAATTTTCTTGATGGATCTGAATGAGCAAAACCCAAAGGTCCAGGCATTAAACATCAGTGATGGTTTTGACAAAGCATCATTTAATCCACACGGAATCAGTACTTTCATCGATGAAGGTAAAGCCTGAATGCTTAAAAATAAGGGGGAAATGAGGGAAATACAAGCCACTCAACCTCAACAACTGAATGTGTATGTGAAAGGAGGGAAAAGTCTATTTTACCAGAAAAAATGTATATTTGTAAGATAATAAATGTGTACTAAACATTTGTAAACACCGCATTCAAAAAGGGACACTAGAAGGTGGCTATTCCTTCTTCCTCTTATCTCCTTCTTTTTCCATTTCACCTTCAAAACCAGTTTGGAGATTGTTCTCAGCAATCTAACATATATGTGGGGCTGGGGCCTTGCTTCCCCTCCACCCCCCTCCCCTGGGCACCTATCCCTGGGGCTGTTTGTTTAAAAAAAGTAATAAAAGGAATAAAAAATTATTCTGAAATAAAAAAAAGAAATCTAACATATAAACTGAAAGCCCTTTGAAAATAATTGTGTGACATCAGAAAACATAACATGATAGAAAACAAGAGATAAACTAGACTTCATCAAAATTAAAAGCTTTCTGCTTCAAAAGACACCATGAAGAAAGTGAAGAAATAGCCCAAAGAATGAAAGAAAAAATTTGCAAATAATATATCTGATAAGAGACTTGTATCCAGAATATATAAATCACTCTTACAACTCAACAACAAAAAGACAGCTCAATTTAAAAATGGACAAAAGATCTTAGTAGACATCTCCAAACAGATATGCAAATGGCCAATAAGCACATGAAAAGATATTTAATATCCTTAGTCATTAGGAAAATGCAAATCAAAACCATAATGAGATGGCACTCCATTCCCACTAGGATGGTTATAATAATAATAAAAAAGCAGACAATGACAAATGTTGGCAAGGATGTGGAGATATTGGAACCCTCGCACTTTGTTGGTGTGGCCATTTTTGAAGGCAGTTTGGTTCCTCAAAATAAAGAGTGTGATCCCCAAACTCCACTCCTTGATACATACCCAAGAGAATTGAAAACCTAGATCTACACAAACACTTATACACAAACATTCATACCAGCATTATTCCTAATATCCAAAAGGTAAAAATAACAAATTCTCACCACGTGATGAATGCATATACAGTGGGATATTATTTGGCAATAAAAAGGAATAAAGTTCTGACGTGTGCTACAACATGAATAAACCTTGGGAACATTATCGTAAGTAAAAGAATTCAATCACTACAGGCCACATACTGTATATGATTGCCTTTATATCAAGTGTGCGGAATTGGCAAATTCATAGAAACAAGGAGTAGCTTAGTAGTTGGCTGGGGCTGGGGAAATGGGAAAGGCAGTTAATGGGTATGGGCGCTCTTTTGGGGGTGATAAAAACGATCTGGAGCTAGAGACTGGTTATGGTTGCACAACTTTGTGAATATACTAAAAACCATTTCAAAAGCATGAGTTTAATGACAATGGATTATATGGCACAGCTGTTACAAAAAACTAAGTTATTAATACATTGTATATACTTTAAAACAAAGCTTCTGATGTTATTTCTTACTTGTTCATAGTTCATAATTCCAGATTAATTTAATTTTCAGATATGTGTGGATCCATAGGGCATGTGGAAAATAAAAACAGTGAGATCTCACTAATAGTAACTAAGTGAAGAGAAGGCCAAATAGAAGTGTTGCAATTCAGAATTTTTAAAGAAATGATGTGTTAATTCTTTCAAATACATACTGGAGTTACATGTATTGTTAAGAATACATTTGTTGGAGTGATTTTATTGGATAAAAAAATAAACATTAAGAATTATTAATCCACTTACCCAACAGATCTTTGTTAAATTCCTTTGGTCTGCACAATAGACTTGTTCGTTTTTATTTATTTTTTATTTTTTTGACTTGTTCATTTTTAAATAAGTGGGTTCCTTTTAAAACTTTCACATATAATTTATTTATTCCTCAAACTAAAACACTGGGCCCAACTTTTTAAAATATGGAGTTACAATGTTTCATCCAGTTTACCCTTCAGATATCTCTCTAAGCTGTCCACCTCTTCCCATCCTCCCTGCCACCATCCCAGCCCAAGCCCCCAACATTTCTTCCCTGGACTCTATAATGGCCCCCTGACTATTACTGTCTCTCTTATACCACCTCCTAACATTTTCATAAGCAAGAGTTATTTTTTTATGCAAATCTGATCACATCCCTCCCTTCTTAAAATTCTCCATATTGTTTCTATTACTCTGAAGAAAAATCTCACTTCTCCAGAATGGCCTGGGCTCCTAGGCACTACCCCTATGTGTGTACTCTGGCAACTGTCTTCTCCAGTCTCATCAGATTAGCACCTTCCCCCATGACTCTCTCAACCAGCCGTCCTGGATTTCCGTTAGACCTATAAAATGCTCCATGCGTCAGGGCCTTTGCACTTGCAGTTCCCTCTATATGGAATGTCTTTCCACCACTTCTGACTTATTCTCACTAATCATTTAGGCCTCAGTTTAGATATCACCTTCTCAGGAAAGCCTTTCCACCACCTTGCTTCTGACTGTGAACCTTACTATATTTCTTCTCAGTGCACTCCTTCTTTTAGCACTCATCAAAATGGCAATGAAAGTTTTTTTATTAATGCTAAATGATACCAACCTTTTTCCCTCTCCCACTATTGCTCTATAGTGAGCTCCCTCGCATCCTTAGATCCAAGCTTGTTACCCTTTAAGTGGGGGCCACTCTATGAAGAAGACATCTCCCCTCTCCTGTATTCCTGTATTTACTAATTATTTCCTCCCTGTTTTCTTTTTTCTCTATTTTTTAAAAGATTTTATTTATTCATTAGAGACACACAGAGAGAGGCAGAGAGGGAGAAGCAGGCTCCCTGTAGGGAGCCTGATGTGGGACTTGACCCCAAGACCCCGGGATCATGATCAGAGCCAAACATTCAAACACTGAGCCACCCAGGCGCCCCTCCTCCCTGTTTTCTTCTCTAGAATATAATCACCATAAATCACGTGTGGCTTGTTTATGGCTGGATTCCCACAGTCTAGAACAATGTCTGTTGCGTAGTAGGTACTCTGTGATCATGTGTTGAATGAATAAATGAGTGAGCCCCATGAGACAGGGCAGATATTAATAGTCAGTTTTGTAGATGGAGAAATGGGATTTGAAGAAATGCAGTGACCTGTGACTTCACATCTGTCATTAATAAATGACAGTTCCAGAAGTAGAACCTGAGTGGTCTTCTTTTTAATCCTATATCCTTTACTTGGGTGAAATAGGGTTCCAAGCTCTTTTTAAATTATTTGAGTCACCATTTCTTTGCCTGACCCTCATCTAGACATTTTCACTGGAGAAAGGAGAATGAGTGACCCCATTAACCTAGAGCTATTTTATTGCATGGGATAGTGTTAGAGGTGGATTTTTTTTTTTTTTTTTTGACATGGAGAGTAGGGATTAGTTTTTTGGTTTCATCTTGTTTTTGTTTTCTGAGATGGAACCAGTTTATGGACTAACCCTTAAGCATTTAATTAGACTTTCAGAAGTTGAATATATTATGATTGCAATCTTATTTTATTAGTTACTTCCTTTAATTATGTATTTAATAAGGGCAAAGCATTACACATAAATTGGAATGGAATGAGAAGACAAAAACCAAAAATAAGCTTCCCGAGCATCTCTTATATGGGAGAAGAGGTCCAGGAGAGGCCTAGAAAAGGGATAAAACCAAGGCAGTGTATGTGATGTTCATGTTGCGTCTGGCAATAGTGTCTGGCTGAAGAGCCACGTGGAAGCTGAAATCCAGCTTGGCTCTGCTTGCAAAGCCTTGCGCCCTGGAACAGAACTGGGTCAGACTAAAAGAAAGATTCACCTGTGAGGGAGTGCCTTTCCTTAATTAGGGTAAATGTACCTGTGTTTTTCAGGGGCCCTGAATATAACTCCTGCATCTCTGGGCTGGCACTTGCTCTATTGTGTGTTTGAGAACCCATCAAGAAGGGAAGAGGGGACAGGAATGCAGACCAAACCCTACAGTGGGAGATGGGGCCAGGCTTTTTCAAACTCCAGAGCTCATCTGACCTAGCACTTCAGGTCAGAAAACAGTATTTTGAGAAACAGATTACTACCCTCAATTCTGTCTGCAGCTGTGAACATTTCAATGTGAAAACAGATAGGTGAGCATGCTCAAAGTTGGCAATACTTAGAACTGACTAGTCTGCTTTCTTTTGCATTCATATTTACTTCTGTGTCTGTTTGGCTCATCAAATATTGTTGTTGCAACCTTAGGTAGTTGACTTGTGCCAGAAGTTTATTCTCTAGCTGGGACATGTCACTTATTTTAAGAAATTTGCATAGGGGATCCATGGGTGGCATAGCCCTGACATTTCTTGATTGTGTGTTGCAATGTAGGCGTTTCTCACAGAAAAGAATTCTCAGCACAACTTTTGCTCACTTGTATCCACTTCTCCTGTTGAAGTGCCACCTTGGGAAACCATATCTGTTTAGTTTATTCACCTTTGTAGTTCTGTATCTTCCTGTTGGAGAGGGTATATAGGTGAGGCTGAGGAGACTATTGAGAAATGTTTGGGCTTGGCTCTGCCACTTGGTGGTGGTGCAATTTCTGATGAGTTATTTACCTTCTGAGCCTCAATTTTCTCAGTAAAATGGAGATTCTGGTAATTTACCTAGCAGGTGTACTGTAAGGATCAAATGCAAGGTATATAAGAAGGGTGCTTGAACATTATGAAGTTCTACACCAAGTTTGATAATAGTTGCAATAAAAGTAAACTTCTTGGAAATTATGCCTTTTTCCCAACTTAGACCATACTGTGTATCTTTACGTTGTGAATCATCCCCACATGAAGTCCACCGTGGAGAAATTTAAGTTTGAGGAACAACAACGTTCTCTTGTACACCTAAAAACTATAAAACATGAACTTCTCAAAAGGTATGGAATTAAAGCACTTTGTACTTCTATTTATTTTGCACCTCTGCTGTGTGCTTTATTTTCTTTGGTTCAGCAGGCTTAAACTTTTGTTTTGTAGCATTTTTTCCTAAAGCTTTCAAGAGGTTCCCATGGTGACTCTGCCCAGCACCTCACTAGAAATTGCTGTATTCAGTATTGAATATCTTTATATTCTCCAACTTTTTGAAAGCATTTTAATCCTATAAAGGTGCTCAATTAGATTCCCAGCTCTAATTCCATCCTCTATACCACAACAATGCAATACCTACTATTGGGCTCTCTTCAAACACCTACACCTTTTTCTAGTTGTCCCGGTAGGTTGTGTTCTGAGAGCATTACCGACTGGCTGTTATAAGCAGCCTCCAGATGGGCCATTCCTTTGTTTGATAAAAGCTTTAGAGCAATATTTGAAAAAAAGGCTGTAGGCACATATAAAAATTCACATTTACTAAGCGTTGACTCTGTGCCAGGCACTGTGCCAAAATACTTATTTAATTCTCCCAACAGCCTTTAGTAATAGACAGGAGTAAAAAACTGGGACTTAAGAAGTTTCGGGTTAAGTAACTTGCCCAAATTACGTAATTTGTAAGTGGCAGAACCAAGGTGTAAACCTAGATCGATCTGCATTCAAAGCCAGACTCTCAGTCACAGTGACAGACATCCTTCTTACTGTGTTGAGAAAAATAGTTAAGTTTTTTAGTGTATAATTGCCCTGTTCCAAGGCTGTAACAAACAATGAAGAATTTGTCTTTTGTAAAATGGACTCAACGGCTGAAACATTAGTAGAAGTTCATCTTTTTCTAAAATAGAACAGGAAAAGAAAAGGAAGGAAGGTCACCCTCTCTCCTTTGCTCTCTCTCAAAATCATGTTTGAATTTCTCCCTGTAGAATTTGGGGGTGATAAGCAGAGGGCAGAAGAAGAGAAGATGGGGCTGCTGAATGCTTTTCGTGATGCACTGCACTGGGTTCTGAGGCACAGTGGGGACCGGGACCGCCATGGGGTTACTGAGAAACTGTGGACAAATCTCTCAACCTATGCTTCAGTCTCCTCAGCGAAATGGGGTTCTCTCACTGACCTGACTTACCTAACTGGTGATTGGGAGGATCAAATGCCATAACATATGACCTCACTGAACAAGTTCTTTTCATTGAAAGCACAGCCTGAGGGAAAGTTCAATAGGCCAGGACTTTACTGGAGAGTTACCAGCCCAGGGCACAGAAGTGAGGGATCAGCCTGAGGAGGGAGAGTGGGTGTTGAATTGTGTTGAATGGGTTGAATTGTGTCCTCTCAAAAAGATATGTTGACATTTTAACCAATCTTCCCCCAGTGACACTTCAGAACATAACCTTATTTAGAAATAGGATTACTGCAAATGGACTCAGTGAAGATGAAGTTATATTAAAGTAGGGAGGTCCTTAATCTGATATGACTTGTGTCCTAATAAGAAGACTGTGACAGACAGGGAGAATGCATGTGGGGATGAAAAGTGAGACTGAAGCATCTCCAAGCCAAGGAATGTCTAGAGTTACCAGCAGCTAGAAGAGGCAAGGACAGATCCTCCCATAAAACCCTCAGAAGGAATGAGGCTGTCAGCACCTTGATTTCAGACCTCTTGCCTCCTGAGAGACAGTAAATTTCTCTTATCATAGACTACCCAGTTTGTGGTGCTCTGTCATGGCAGCACTAGGAAACTCATACAGGGGAGAAGTTGTAGGGAGTATGTTAGCAAGCCAGCCACTGCTAGGTGCATCTAACTATTGGAAATCATGAGATTGTCCTCCAGTACACAACATCAGCCTCATTTTAGGACAATCTAGCCAAGGTAAGAAAGGGGGAAGAGTTTATCCCCCCGTCCAATCTCTGCTGAGTCAAAAGTTTGCCTCAAAGGAGTATTAACTCCTGCACACTTCTGGGTGTGAGTATGCAAGTCAAGCCTGGTGATATCCTGTGCTTTGATGTCAGCACACATACCTGGAAATGGGAGCCTGAGGTCCATTACAGAAATGAGGCAAGGCGCTATAAGGCTGCACTGTGGAAGGGCTGTCAGAACCATGCAGGGCTGGTTGAAGGCATGCCGGCTGGACCAGGGCAGGGGACGCTTTGATGACCTAAGGAGAATTTTTGAGAGGTGCCCTGATACACAACCTCCCCTGAGCTCTCACGGTGTAGAACAAGGTGCTATGGGGAACAGATTATTAGGGAATCCAAAATAACCAATGCATTTGCCAGTACTTTTGGGAGGAAGGAATGCTTAATCCAAGACCGAAAAGGTGAGTAGCCTAGTGACCTTGGGAAAGTCTTTGTAAATTAAAACCTCAAAGGATTTCCTGATCATCCAAATTATTTTTCTAAATTTTTAACCTAAGAGTATTTAATTTTTTTTAACATTTTTTTCATCACCATCTCTTTTTTCTTTTCCAAAATGTAAATGACCTTATTGCTGTTTACTCTTATAAGAGTATAACTTATTTCATTTAAAAATTTTAATAATATGGAAGAACAAAAGCAAGAAAGAATGACACTCGCAATTGCAATATAAAGATCAGGATGGACTAGGTTATGTTACAATAACAGAAAAGAAGAACTATAACACTCTTAGTGGCTCAAAACCACAAATTTTGTTTTGTTTTCTTACTCATCCTACATGTCTAATGCAAGTGATTCAAGGACTCAATGTTATATTGTCCTCGTGTAGGGCCCTAAGAGGCCACACTTTCAATCAGCAGAAAAGTTGTCAATTACTGTTGAAGAGTAAGGGAAGCATGGTACATATTGGCTCGTGTTCCAGCTAGGAGGTGCACACATCACTTCATTTTACTGGCGAAAAGCAAGTCACATGGCTGGGCCAAACATCCAGGGCATGGAGATGCCTAATTCCAGAAGAAAGAGAGCCAGAACTATTGGTGAACTGCACTGTGACCACCACGAATAACCATTATTAACATTTACGAGTCAACACTTTGGAGTTGAGGTTTCATTGCATGTGTTTTTTGCTGACTTCTGTGGAAGAGAAGATTGAGAAAATAATAAACAGCTAAAAGAAAACCCATCAGGTGTGATGAAAAATCATATACTTTATGTATGAATTTCTTAATCCAAACTGCTTCATGTGTACTTTATCATGCTGATGAACATAATGGTCTTTGAGATGTAGTGATTTTGACAACAATCTGGGTATTTATACACTCCTTGGGTTTTGCTCTCTCTCTCTCTTTATCACTTTAGTGTGAATGACATTGTGGTTCTTGGACCAGAACAGTTTTATGCCACAAGAGACCATTACTTTACCAACTTCTTCTTGGTACTATTCGAGATGATCATGGATCTTCATTGGACTTACGCTGTTTTCTACAGTCCAAGAGAGGTCAAAGTCGTAGCCAAAGGGTTTAGCTCTGCCAATGGGATCACAGTCTCACTAGACAAAAAGTAAGCTTTTATAATTTTCCAATACTTTGCTCTTAACATTTTGGTGGACTCCTTCTTTTAAGAGGTGGTTACGTCCTCAGGCTTAAGTAGTGAGGTGTGGCCAGGGTTCACACTCTATGTGTGATCATATGCACATCATTTGCCCTCTTGCATGTCAAGCTCCCCCAGTGAAATGAAAGATGTGGACTCAAGGATGTGAGGTTCTTGTTCTAATTTATTATTCTAGATTCTAGAAACACTGTTACCTAACACACTGAAAAGGATAATAAATGCACAATATCTCTGCCCTTTATGAGTCTGAAAAGCATTTAACCTTTACACCGAGTTGAGTTACCCAAAAGTTTTATTTATTATTTATTTATTTATTTATTTATTTATTTATTTTATGATTTTATTTCTTTATTCATGAGAGACACACACAGAGAGAGGCAGAGACACAGGCAGAGGGAGAATCAGGCTCCCTGTGGGGAGGCTAGTGTGGGACTTGATCCCAGGACCCCAGGACCACAACCCAGGCCAAAAGCAGATGCTCAACCACTGAGCCACCCAGGTGCCCCCAAAAGTTCTTTTTGGAGAAGGAAACATGACTTAGATTGGGCATTGTGATTGTGTAAATTTCAGATTTACTGAGATATTACAGCAGATTTTTCTATAAGAAAGTACGATTTTATGCAGCATAAAATTTTATGATGAACTCTTTTAAAGTGTTTTAAAATGGAAAGTTTTTTTTAGAAGAAAAGTACCCATGAATACTAATATGTACATTTGAGATAATAGAGATGATCCCTGTAGAAAATAACTCTAAGTTTTCTTCCTCTTTTTAAAAATGATTGTGATTGAGCTTCACGGTCATCTGCTACATCTTTCCAAGCACTTGTTTGCGGAAGTATAGATTCTCTTGGTCTTATAATAAGGAGGTCTACTTACCTCCACCTAATTTAAGGAATAAATTGTGACTCCTAAGTAATGAGACTGAGCTTATATGTCACCTAGAAACACTAAGTTCATTACTCTATAGTCACATCTCATATTTGAAGCTTACTTAAAGCTCTTGAAGAATCTTAAAAATAAGACTCTGTTATCTTCTGGTACTGTGGTTTAGAAAGAACTTGCAGTGGCACTTAGAACTCTTGTGAATTTGTAGACAAATTCTCTCCTCCAAAGTAAAAGCTTATGTCATCTCTCATTATTACTTACATGTAAATGTTATTTGCTTCAAAGGTATATCTACATAGCTGATGTAACTGCTCAGAACATTCACATACTGAAAAAACATGAGAACTGGGATTTAACTCAAGTGAAGGTAAAACCACCCTGGCTTGCCCACACAACATTGCGTCTTATACCAGCTCCCATGCCTGACCTAGGACTGTGCTCCTTGAATGGAGGAAACTTGACTCTTTTTGAAGAATATCAGTGAGATTATGCTTGCACTTCTAAAATTCAGTAGAAAAAAATAAAATAAAATAAAATTCAGTAGAAAGGGCCCTTAAAAAGACCCATTTAGGGAGCCAGAAGGAGCTGTTGGGGGAGAGGAGGGGTAGACAAGAAAGTTGAAACAATGTCTTTATATTTCCTTTTTGTTGGAAGGTAATACATTTGGGCACCTTAGTGGATAACTTAACTGTGGATCCTGATACTGGAGATATTTGGGCAGGATGCCATCCTGACGGCAAGAAGCTGCTGATCTATAACCCTGAGGATCCTCCAGGGTCCGAAGTAAGTTCCTATACTTCTCTGAGCTCATAGCCAAAGGTGCAAGAAAAATTTTGTTGAGGTGACTTGGGTCACATGCAATGTTCCGGAAGTGAACAAGTCCGGCATATGGAAAAAGCAGAGATTTTCACAGAATAGAGAGATAGAGCCCATTAATCTTTTCAGGTCTCCTGGTGCCAATTTAACATCAGTGCTAAACAATATGCCCCACTCTTGCTAGGGTTGTACTTGCTACTGGGAAGAATAGATAAGTAGGAGCTTGATTACTCACATTGACCTAGGTTGCCATATCACATTTCCAATCAAGATATAAGCTCTGGGAAAGACCTAAAGTTAGGCAAAGGGAGAGTACTATATGAGACCATCTTCTTTCACACTACCTACTATGAAGCTCAAAAGAAAGGATTTAAATGACTGTAATCTAGAAACCAAATTAATTTTTGCCAGCAGGTGCTAATATATACAATAGTGTTGAAGAATGTCTCATTTTAAAGATGCTGTTTGTGTTATTCAAAGTTTCTAAAAAAAAAATTCTTCTAAAACAGGTGTGCCTGGGTGGCTCAGTGGGTTGAACATCTGATTCTTGATCTTAGCTCAGGTCTCAATATCAGGGTTTTGAGTTCAAACCCCGTGTTGGGTTCCATGATAGGCCTGGAACCTACTTTAAAAAAAGAAAAGAAAAAATATCTTCAAAACAATAGCACCATTGAATGGTATGTGGCATTAAAAACAAGAGCAGCATTTTCTTATAGCATTCAGTTTATGAATAACAGATCTCTAGTACATTCAATATAGATACAAATTCTGGCACACATACTCTGAGAGATTAATTGACAAAAATTTGTTGGGTGCTTATAATGGGCCAGATTTTGTTCTAATGCCTGGAATATATCAGAAAACAAAACATACAAAGATCTCTGCTCTTCTGGAGGGGGATAGACAATGAACAAAAACGATAAGAAGTAAATTGTATAGTAAGTTTGAAGGTGGTAAGTTCTATGGGAAAAACATATAACAGGGTAGAGGGAGTCAGGATTGCTGTGAACAAGGGGATGGGTAGTCCTATTATTAAATACAGAAATCAGGGTAAGCCTCATTGAGAAGGTAAGGTTTGAAGAAAGAAATAATGTTTGAATCTAGGTTGGGGGAGTTGGGGAATTAAAATTCAAACCCTAGCCTGGTAACTGGCCATGGTAACATATACTTATTTCTGCTTCCAATATAGCTCCTCTTCAGCTAAAAAGAGTATTTCTCTAATTTATTAACATATTAGTCATAGTTTCTTAAAAACAAACAAACTAATGACATATGTTGGCAGATTGAATTTAAGTAATAAAAAAACAAACAAACAAGCAAAAACACCAAAAAATACAAAAAGAAACAAAAGTTCAGTCTGAGCTAGAGCCTAAAGAACTGTTACCCTAAGCTAGCAATGTACCTTTGCTTCAGATACATGTCCCGAAAAGTGATACATGTTATTATTTTTTACCAACACCCAACAATATCTGCTATAAGAGAATTAAAATATGGGAATGCCTGGGTGGCTCAGCAGTTGAGGGCCTGCCTTTGGCTCAGGTCATGATCCCAGGTCCAGAGATCAAGTCCTGCATCAGGCTCCCTGAGAGGACCCTGTTTCTCTCTCTGCCTGTATCTCTTCCTCTCTGTGTGTCTCTCACTCAGTGTGTCTCATGAATAAATAAATAAAATCTTTTAAAAAGAGAGAGAGAATGAAAATGTGATACATAGCATGATTTGAAAATCTTTCTCATATATCTATTTTCACGTTCATCATATGTTTATTTTAGATAAGATTTCTTCCTTCATGGTCAGTGAGACCCCTCACTTGTGGTTGAGGCTGAACTTTTCTACACAAGTTCCAAGTTTGAGTATTTTCATGTAACAAACCTGAGATGAATTTATGGGCTCTTCCTTAAGATGAAAAAACAAAACTAAACTCTAATAAGTGTTGATATATATTCATGACTCATGAATTTCTAATTGGTTTTCTTTAAGTCCTATCATGTCCTATTTGAGTGAACCTCATCCAGGCTATTTAGAAAACTGAGCACTTACATGTTTACTGATGAGGAAACAAAAGTGTGTTCATCTTGAGCATCAATAACAGTCACAGGCAGGGATGTCATATGGCATTGCAAAGTATGCATTCTCTATGCTTCTGAGCCATTTTTGCAGATGTGAGGGGGGCTCCAGCTGTGATGACTACCATCCTACTGGGTATGAGGTTAGGTTGGCTTGCTTGCTGAGTGTCCCTGTATCCTTTCTGTCCTGTGTTTCCGTCCCCATAGTAGGCCTAGTCAAAAGCAAGACCCTTCCCACAGAGGAACACTATTCACTCAGGAATCAGATAAGAGCACCCACTGGTTCTCACCTCCTCCTTTTTTTTTTTCACCTCCTCCTTCTATAGGAGATGCCTGAATTATCAAAATTGTGTAAACAACCTTGTTGGAGAATTTGGCTAATGTCAGATAACCAGTCCACTTGACTGTATAGATATAATTAGAACATTGCTACTTGCATCAGAATAAAAAAAATAATTGTATGCAAATTTTAGTGTATTGATTTCTGAGAAATATAATAATTCTGGAATATTTGAGGAGGAAATGTCACTGGCAGCTGTTTGCTCATGTAGTATATTAATGAATGATCTTTTCTTAACAGGTACTTCGCATCCAGGATGTTTTGTCTGAGAAGCCTAAGATAAGCACCGAGTACGCCAATAATGGCTCTGTGCTTCAGGGAAGCACCGTGGCTTCTGTGTACCACGGAAAACTTCTCATAGGCACGGTATTTCACAAAGCTCTGTACTGTTTGCTTTAGATCCCAGACATTCCAAAAAAGTCTTGTTAACCAATGAAAGACAAAATTGCAAGCAGCAAAATAAATGTGTTTATTTGGGGTCTCAGGGATTGCAATGTGAGAAATACAAATTCGGCTAGAATTGAGAGCTTGCTCTGGGAGACAAAGGAGGTTAGAGTTTTTAAAGAGGAGAGAAGGGATTTACATAAGTTGTTTGAAGCAAAGTTTTTTGGTGTTGGTATAGCTACAGTTACACTAATCTACGTGTGATTGGTTGCTAGGGCTAGGCAGAAAGTCCACTTATGTACATTTTAACACCTACTAGATGACTTGGCTTTTAGCTGAGTTTAGGAAAACTGAGAATTTTATATAGAGCATGTGCATAAGCCCCACCTCCTCGATGTCCTTCAAGCTCTATTTTAAATAACTCTTTTCGTAATTGTCACTCAATTTTATTGTCTCTGTTGTCAATCTACATGTTTGGTAAAAAATAAACCCATAATTATATGATAAGTGGAATTGTACATAAATGACAAATAACCAATAATAGTGTGCCTGGCTTTTCTTATGTAAGAGAGCAGTGTGATTGCATAATGTCCACTAAGTTGTAAGTCAAGTTAGTGACAGTCCAGTAAGAAGCCATACCTCTCCATGCTTTTGTCCACTATCTCCAGTGTCCTTTCTACAATAAGATGTGTAAGCTGTGGTGAGTGAGGTATCCAGCTCACCCAGGGCGCCTTGCTAACTATGAAGCAAAACTACCTCCTATAACTGATGTTCCAAGCTGCCTGCGGTCCAGATCAGGAGAAAGCTAATGCTCAAATCCTGACAATTCCTCTTCTCTCCCTGTGATTGTACTAGGCACGAACTGCCAGTCAAGTGCCTAGGCCATGGGTAAAAGCAAGAATTGGCACCATGAAACTGCCCAAAGCCACCTTAAACTTGCAGTCTCTCTACTACAGACACAGGAAATCAGGTTCTGGACACTCTGACAGAGACAGGCCTCACTGGCTACCCTAGGCCAGAACAGGGCCGATGTGTTTCTTTATAATAGGTCTTGCTGTAGTGCTGTGTCTGAAGTATGGTAATCACCTTACCCCTGAGCCCTGGGATGGGGCCTTAGGACTGTGACCTTCAACTGCTTTAAACTTTCTACTCTGCTTACTTCAATACACACCTATTAAGCAACATCCCACAGACTTCAACCTAAGGAATCAGAAATAAGTGATATGGTTCTGGCTTAAAGTCCTACCTTAGGAACCAACTCAATAGTAGTTTGATGAGAATGAATAGAAATGTCCCTTTTCTGGTCAAAAACCAGGACAACCCTCAGCAAATCGCTGAGAGTCAGTATGCCCAGTCAGCCCACCGTCTTTTCCTTTAGAGACTTCCACTGGGGAGTGGTTAGTTGATTTTTTTTTTCTTCTCTTCTGGGGATGGGGAATTGAGAAGGCTTCTTTATTTCCTAAAGATTTTTGCTCAATTAGATCTAAGTTTTGGGGATCCCTGGGTGGCGCAGCGGTTTGGCGCCTGCCTTTGGCCCAGGGCGCGATCCTGGAGACCCGGGATCGAATCCCACATCAGGCTCCCGGTGCATGGAGCCTGCTTCTCCCTCCGCCTGTGTCTCTGCCTCTCTCTCTCTCTGTGACTATCATAAATAAATTAAAAAAAAAAAAAAAAAGATCTAAGTTTTGCTGGAAAGTTTTGTATCAGGGTAAAATTCTACTATGTAGCCCATGCAACCCTTTCTGATTTAGACAGTAAAACTCTAGTTTCCATTGCTTCAGGGGAGGAATGACCCTGCAGAATGTTCTAGTCAATTTTTAGATTTTAAGTTTCAAAAGCTGAATCATCAGAGAGACACAGGAAAATAATAACTAAGAATATGCATACAGTTTCAAAAAAAATGTCTTATTCTCTGTCCCTAACCCTTATACCCCACAGATTATTATATAAAGTTTGTCAGACTAGAGGGAACATGGAAAGCCACAGGTGGGAAGGCTAAGGGCAAGTAGATGCTAGTGGGTTCCTAAGAATTGATCCTGTCCTGCCTTCCCCCCAGGCCAACTTAGGAAAGACTGGATGATAAAACCCCAAAGACATTTGGGGAATCTGATTGCTGAAAGGCCAATGTGTCCTTTCACAGAGAAGGCCTAAGAGAGTCACAAGGTTCTGGGGTTCTCCTTCATGTAGGTGCCTCCAATCTTTATGTGATTATCTTGAGCCTCTTCTGTCACTTGGTGTGGAAAGGAGAGGGATTACCCCTCCTATAAATGCTGCATTTTAATGACTCATTGTAATTCCTTCCTTGATCTTTCTGTTTAAGTTATCAGAGATATGCATGAGAATATAGGGTGATAATTAGGGGTAGTTCAGCTCCAGAAGGAAAATAGTAAAGATAAGGGCAAAAACCTGTATGGTAACCAGAGCCAAGGTGGCCCCCAATGATCCTTACTTCCTGGTATTCATTCCCTTGCATAGTTCTCACATTGAATATGGCCACGCTGTGTCATCAATAGAATATTCTAGAAATGATGATAGGTGACTGTCAAGGCTAGTTTATATAAAAACATTACCATTTTGACCTTGCTCATGAAAATTGTGCCTCATGATAAAAGTTTCTGACTGTTTTAAAATGCTAAGTTCTGGAGTACTTTGTTATAATAATTAGTCAACTAATGCAACAGGAAACCGTGTATAATGTAGAGATTCAACAAAAGCCAAAAAGTTCATTCTTTAAAGAGATTAATAAAAACTAATACACATTTGGTAAGACTTATCAAGAAAAAGAATGGCTCAATTATCCAGTGTCAAAGATGAAAAATAAGATGTACAGATTCTATAGACATTAGAGAGATAAAAAGAGGAGTTGATGAACTACTTTATGCCAACAAATCTGAAATTTTTATGAAAAGAACAAACTTCTAAAAAGAATATAACTCTATTAAGTAGGGTAAGACTAAACTATTGTAATATATAGAACAAAAATACAATGCCTTTTAAAAAAATGTGTATTTATCTTTCATTTTACAATTCTCAGGATAGTGATTGATGGGACAGCTTCCCTTGATGGGGCCATTCAGGGACGTCACTGGTAGGGATCTTGCAGGAAAGAGAAGGCAAGGCTAATGAAGGAAGTTCTTTAAGGGGGCTGTTGACACAAGAGTAAGGAGGTTAAGGGAAACTAACAAGATATAATACAACACCCCAATGCTAGCAATGGAGAGGGAGAGATGGGGGTGGAAGTGCAGGAAGCCAAGGACTCTTTCTTTCTAACAGTAGGTTTGAAGGAACAAGGTGTAGAATCAGCTACTAGAATCAGAAGAGAATAGATGAAATAGAGACTATCGCAAAAGATGCTGCAGTCATGGGTAGAAGAGGCAGCCACTCTGTGACAACTCAGTAGAAAGAAAGAAAGCAGAGGAAATAAATATCTTGACTTAACTCCCCTTCACTCTCCCAACTAGAAGCCAGAAGACAAGTGAGCTATTAATGGAGCCCATAAAATCCTCCAGGATGCAGCACAATGGAGAATTGCAGAGACAGTGGATCTTGAGCATCATGGTGCTGCACCATTCTCCAGGGGATTGTAGTTATCTGCATGGTAAAAGCTAGGTCATCACCACATCTGTTCATCAAGCTGGAAGGAGAAAGAGGAGAGAGGATATCCAGGAGAAATACCCAGTGTCTTAAAGCCTAGGACTGGAAATGGTAGTCATTACTTCTTCTCCCTTACTAATGGTAAAAACTAATCACATGGCCACACCTAACTAACCACAAGGAAAATTGAGTGATGTAATATGACTGGAGAAGCATATGTTCCAGGAGAAAGAAAGAATAGATTTTAGGGAACAATTATTAATCTGCATCACAGTCTACCTTTCAGCCACTAAATATTTCTTTGCACCCTTATCCCTTTCCAAGGAACATAAGCGGAATTTCTATCCAATTTCTGTATCTAGCTGAAAGCATAGGATCTCTGGGTGATGTTTTGACCTCTGGATTAAGTCCATATATGGCTGCATGTGGCAACCTAGAAAATAAAATTATTGCCCACCCCTAAACATCCAATTACAATGGTTGAGTGTGAACTAAAACACTCCTAGTAAAAAAAAAAAAAAAAAAAAAAAAAAAAAAAAAAAAAAAAAAGGAGGAATAGAATACACTCAGCTCCATAAGAAGGAGATTATTGCCCCAGAGAGGAATTGAGAAGATTCCCTGTCTTGGCAGTGATGAGTGAAAATATCAGTGAGGGTTCTCTATGTTCTCTATGATTCCAAATTTTGTGCTTTGGGAATGTTTCCTAGTGCTTTATGCTTTAAGGCCACACCTGAAATGGATCTGGGAAAAAAACGTAATTTAAGTAGCCTCCTTCCTGCAGGTATAGGTTTGAGAGTCTGAGGAGGTTTTTCCAGCCAGGCTTTTGGTTGCTTTTGAAATGCAAATATCTAAGAAATCCAATAGGCTTCTGCGTCTGTTTGTTTTCATTCAAGGCCATGTGCCAACAACAACACACTCAGATTTCTTTTTGGAACATTATTTTTAAGCCCACTTTACTTCCTGGTTTCCATGTCTATCCATTCCTCTCATTTAAATGCTGTCTCCTTTGAAGCTATCTGAATAATGGGTAAAATAAGTCTGAAATCCTACAAGCTTTCCTCATTGGGAGGCACTTGGGAAAATATGAGTTGTAGCAATCTTACCACAATGCCATTGGGGCACAGAACCAAATTTCTAGGTGTTCTCCAAAGTCTTCTGCTTTATGTCCACTAGTTCCTACTTAAGCACATCGTTTTCTTACTGTCTTCTATTATGAACATCAAAGAACAGCCAACACATATCAACATTCTTGTTACTCTCTCATTAAGTGGCCAGCTTTTAAGGTTACCTCAAGAAACAGTTTTATTATATATTTTTGTGATGACATTGCAAGGGTGTCCAATTTTGCAGCCTGTGCTGTTTCTTCAACTTTAGTCTAACCACATATTAAAGGTTATTCTTAGAAACCCATTTCTAGGTTCAAATTTCTATATTTCTAAGGTCATGCTAAGCTGTTGTAATAATGTGACCCCAAATTTAGTGGCTTAAAGAATATAGACATTGGTAAAAGGTAGTACCTTATAGTGGGTGAGAGCACAGATTGGGGAACACAATTTTCTAGATTTGAATCCCAGTTCAGTTGCTTACTAACTGTGCAACTCTAACTTGTCTCAGCCTCAGTTTTGTTATGTTTAAAATTTAGGTCACGGGGTGCCTGGGTGACTTGCATCTGGCTCATGGTTTCAGCTCAGGTCAAAATCTCGGGGTTGTGTGGTTCAGCCCTGTGTAAATAAATAAATAAATAAAGTAATAATCATAACTACCACCTAGAGTTGGCAATTAAGAGAATTAAAAGTTAGCATATGTAGAACTTAGAACAGTCCTTATTACGGGCCAGTAAAAGTTTAAAGGCTTAAAAAACCATTTAGAATCGCTTTCACATAAAAAATCTCAAATGAGTGTTCCTGAGAGAGATCAGTGTGAAAACTCAAATCCTTATGGTACTTCAGGGGCCTAGGACTTTTCATGCAGTTGGCATTTGTTCTTGTAGAGCACTGTCATCTTCATGGTCAATCATCATCTTAGATTCCATCCCATGGAAATGGGAGAGAGTATTAGGACACACAAAATGTCTACAGACCCAACCTGGAAATGATACAAGCTGCTTCCACTAAGACCATAGTCATATAGCTACACCTAATTGGAAGCGAGGTGGGAAAATTTAATTTAACTGGGTAGCCTTGTGCCCAAAAAGGAGAGATTTGGGTCAGTAGCTAATATCCTCTCTTGTAGTACCTTAAATATACTCAAAAAGTGTTTGGAAATCATTGTTCTATACTCATTAAAGAAATTGAGTTAGTAATAAAAAAAATCATCACATTAAAAGAAACTAAAAACTAGAGACAATCAAATGTTGATAAAGTTGAAATGGACCAATAAATTATATTAAATACATACAGTGAAATACTGTCTAGCAATGTATAGCATAATTAGAGCCATATGGAATGACATGGATGAATTCCACAGATAATGAACAGAAATGTTGAGCTAACAACAACAACAAAATGAACATATGTAGTATGCTTTCATTTGCGGAAATTCCAAAAGAAGCAAAATTAAGCAATGTTGTTTGAGGATGCATGCATGAGTGATTAAGTTAGAGAGAACAGAGAGGGACTAATTATCACAAAAGTTAGGATAGTGGCTGCCTCTAGGGAGAGTAGGGATTGTGGTCAAGAAGTGATACATGGAGAAACTTCTAGGGTACTGACAATATTACATTTCCTGACTTGAATGGTAGTTAACATTGATATTTCTTTTCTATAACTGTGTATATTTTTTTCATAGGTCTCAGACATATACAATATATCTCACAATAGATTTTTCTTGCATAGGAGAGAAAATGAGTGAAAATATCAGTGAGGGTGATAAAACATGAGAGACACCTAACTCTGGGAAATGAACAAGGGGTAGTGGAAAGGGAGGTGGGCAGAGGGTTAGGGTGACTGGGTGATGGGCACTGAGGGGGGCACTTGGCGGGATAAGCACAGGGTGTTATGCTATATGTTGGCAAATTGAACTCCAATAAAAAATTTTTTTAAAAAAGTTAGAATAACATGAGAAAAGAAAATTACCGAACAATTTCACTTATTAGCATATATAAAATACAGAACACCCAAACCAAAACTACATTAAAAGAATAATGAATCATGAAAAAGAAAGATTTTTCCTGCATATGGAAGGGCTAAATTGAAAAAGAAGTTAAAAATGAAAGGCAGGCGTAGGCCTAACAATAAAAATGGTTTAGTATCTGTGAAAGAAAAAAACACCAGGTAGATCAACGGAACAGAATAGAGATCTCAGAGATATTTCTCTTGGAGGAATTAATATCAGATAAAGTTAGCAGGTATATCTATGTACTTGTGTTCATACTGTTTGTCACAATACTGAAGGAATTTGTCTATAGCAAGAAAATAAATCATGTACCTTTTGCCAAAACTCATTTTCCTCACACAGTGAGGTTGTTCAGAAAAGCAATTTACTGGAGATGTAAAATACCATAATTAGCATAGTCAAGAGCAAGTCATCCAATTGAGGAAAACCAAAAGGAATGTGCTTAAGTTGGAGCACAGAATGCAGTGGAAACTTTTAACACACTCAATTTGATACTCTCTAGAACAGACAGTAGAAAAAGCTCAGTTCATCAGGGGTGACTTTGGGAAATGGTGAAATGACTTCTTACCACAAAATTTTGTTCTTTGAGCTCCAGGCTTTGCCCACCACAGGAGACCTGTGGTTTCTAACAGCTAACTGGTGAATCACACGAACCTGTAGAATATCATTGATTCCACTAAGAAGTAAAACCTAAGAAGCACAGATGGAGTATTATGTGAAATGTTAGCAATTTCCATTACAGAAAAAATACTGGCTTCTGCAGTGAATCTGAAGATTGTGGATAGAACGTAAACTCAAGATCTTTGGAAAATAAATTATACATGAATGGATTCTACAGAAGCCCGCTGTCATTCAAAACAAGCACATCATATGCTGAAAGTCACACACACACACACACACACACACACACACACACAACATGCACGTAATAAATGGAAATAGTAAAGTCAGATGTGCTCTACCCTAACAGGTTTAAATATGTTGGTCCTTTCCCTATCTTTTTCTTGCTGCCCTCATTCCTTTCTAGGATTTTTCCTGATGAACACTTTAAAAAGATATATTTTATTTATTTATTCATGAGAGACAGAGAGAGAGGGGCAGAGGCACAGGCAGAGGGAGAAGCAGGCTCCACGCAGGAAGCCTGATGTAAGATTCGATCCCGGGTCTCCACGATCACAACCTGGGCCGGTGCTAAACCACTGAGCCACCCAGGCGTCCGAGCACTTTCTTATTAAATCATGTACTTCTGAAATCCTCTCCCAATCTCTACTCTGAAGGACCCTGACCCAGACGTTCAACTTCATTCTCATATGCCTAAGAGAGAAGCCAGACACTCGCCTTCTCAACCTCTGTGGTAGGTTGCAAAACTGTTGCCCAACTACTCTGGTTCTCTTCTTGGTGTACTACCCTCAGCAGGCTGGTGATACTTCTCTGAGCTGTTGAGCTCCAGAGTGGCCATATGACTTAGTTTGGCCAATGAAATGTTGATAGAAGCAACATATGTCACTTTCAGGCAGAAATATTAAGAGCTGGTAAGTTTTTCATAGTGTCTCTTTTCTCTTTGCCCCCAAACTGGTAGTATTCTAGATATAATCTGCTCTGCCTGACTGGATCCTGGATTGGTGATGATATGAAGCAGAGCTGCCACCAACCTATAATGGACATGTACATGAGTGATAAATCATTGTTGTAAGTCTCTGTGACAGCATGCTGCAAAAGTTCATTCCTTTTCATTTGCTATGTATAGTATTTCATCATTTCAATATACCACAGTTTATTTATCCATTCCACTATTGATAGACATTTATGTTGTATACAGGTTTCTAAAATATTATGAACTAAGCTATAATGAGCTTTCTTGTACAATATACTTTAATGCACACGTGTAAATTTCTGTTTGGTATATATGCAAAACTAATATCACTGGGTAATGGAGTATACAATATGTGCAGCTTTAGTAGATATTGACAAGCAGTTTTTCAAAATGGCTACACCAACATACTCTCCCACTAATAATGTTTGAGTTCTAGTTGCTCCACTTTTGTGTCAACACTTAAGAGTATCAGTTTTCTGGGCAGCCCTGGTGGCGCAGCGGTTTAGCGCCGCCTGCAGCCCAGGGCGTGATCCTGGAGACCCTGGATCGAGTCCCACGTCAGGCTCTCTGTATGATGCCTGCTTCTCCCTCTGCCCTGTGTCTCTGCCTCTCTCTCTCTCTCTCCTTGAATAAATAAATAAAATCTTTAAAAAAAAAAGAGTATCAGTTTTCCTTTTCATAAAAAATTTTTTAAAACTATTCCAATAGACATGTAGGCAAATATTGTGATTTTTGTTTGCTAACCTCAGATGAATAATGGAATTAAACACATTTTCTTGGGCTTATTGGCCATTTGGAGTCTTCTTTTTGTACAGGAAATGCTCAACTTTTTCTAAGTTTAAAATTCGGTTGATGGTGCATTTGGGTTGCTCAATAGTTGAACATCTGCTTTTGGCTCAGGTTGTGATCCCGTGGTCCTGGGATTGAGCAGGCCCCTCACAGAGCCTGCTTCTCCCTCTGCCTATGTCTCTCCCTCTATCTCTGTGTCTCTCATGAATAAATAAATAAAATCTTTAAAAATTTTTTTTGACATTATTTTTCTTATTAATTTGTAGCTATGAGTTCTTTGTGGATCTTGCATTGAAAATATATTCTTCCACTTTTTGGTGAATCTTTTCACTTTTTTAATCATGTCTTTGGTGGACAAAAAATTTGCAGTTTTAATGAAATCTTAGATAACTTAGATACCAATATTTTCTTTTATGGATGTTGCTTTGTATATCCCATTTAAGAAGTATCCTGTTTAAGTAGATTATGAAATATGCCTCATTGTTATCTTATAAAAGATTTATTGTCTATTCACTTTTAAATATCTCACCTATTTGGTATATATTAGGATATGCTGTGAGTAGAAATCAAGATTCGTTTGTAGCCACGTGAATATTCAATTGATACAACATTATTTACTGAAAAGAAAACCCTTTCCCCACACCATTGCAGTGGTACTCTGTCATAAATGAGGCGATCATCCACGTGTGGGTTTATATCTGGACTCTTTATTCTGCTCCACTAGATTATTTGTCAATCATTATACCAACATCACATTGTTTTAATTATAATAGACTTACAGTAAAGCTTAATTTTAGATGGTTAAATCCTCCAAATTTTTTCTTCCTCAAAATTTCTATAGCTCTTCTCTATTCATTGCACTTCCATTTAAATTTAGAATCAGCTCATTAATTGCTACAAAACTTTGCTACTATTTTGATTGGGACTGCATTGAATGTATGCATTAAATGGAAGTGATGAACATCATTAAAATGTGATTCTTCTAATAATGAATAATGTATGTTCCAGACTTTCTTTTCCAATCTTTGAATGATTGATTTCCTCTAGTTTAATATTGCATATAGGTGATAATATGCAATTCTATCACAATCACCTGGGAAAGCTTTCAACTTTTCATCAAATATTTTGCTATAGCTTTTCCCTTTTGGTTACTATTCTTTGATTAGAGCATTTTAATTCCATTTTTAATTTATTAAGAGTCTTTAATATTTTTTCTGCATTTATTGAAATAATTATATTATTTTTCTTTTTTATTCTATCATGTATATGATTTATTTAAAGCTCTAAACCAAACTTGTATATTGGGTGTATACTTCATTTGGTTACAGTATATTATATGTTTATATGTTGTAGAATCAATTGGCTAATTCTTTAAGATATTAATGTTCATATTCATAATAAATATTGGCTATAACTTTAATATTCCTTTCTTGTAATAAATAGTCAGGTTTTAGCATCAAGGTTATGTTGGTTGATAAAAGGGTTGAGAAAGACATTTTTTATTCTCTGGAAGAGTTATTTAAAAATTATTTTTTCTTCCTTAAATGTTTTGAAGATTTATTCATGAAACTATTTAGGGCTGAAGGTTTTAAATTCAGAATGACTGCTCTACAATCTCATAGAATAGAATAAACTGGAAAGGATATTCATATATTGTTTAACTTACTCAATAAATAACTTAGTAAGTTAATAAATTAACTGGGTCAAAGAAGGAAGGCATAGCATCTCTTGTCTACTTCCCAATTCACCCTCTAGTCCCTGCTCCTCCTCCTTTATGCCCCTTTCCCTGCCATTTGTTTACTGTTTCCTTCCTTCTCCAAAATTTTGAGCACCTACCATGCCAGAAACTGTTCTAGGAGTTGAAGAGAAGGTAGATGACAAATTAGTCAAGGTCTGTGCCCTCTTCAAGTTTCCGTACTAGTGAGGGAGGGCAGGGCTGCCTATAAGTAAACAGATAAACAAGATGGTTCATTGAGTGAAGGCAGGGATGATGGAGTCCTCAACAACTCATATAGCATATCCTCAGTCACAGTTGACTGGGGCACTGTGTCGGAGAAGAGTCCTGGAAACTCTTTCAGGGCAGGCGATAACCCCTTAATTGCTTGATTATGACAATGTACATGTGAAGGGAGGCAGGAGGAAGAGTTCTAGAGGAAGGGGAATGGTCAGCGCTGTGGAGGACCTTTGGGCAGGGGCGAGTGGTGTCTGAGGAAGTATTTATCAACTAGAACAGAGTTATGCCCCTATTCTAAAAGCCAGTAACTCTGTACTGATGCCAATCATTTCATATCAGCTGTGGGGTCTTAGTGACTGGTGGTGGGCAGAGCATGAAAGGGGAGGCTATTATAGAGAGTAACATCGAAAATGGCCTCTCAGGTAATACCTGAATGACAGGAAAGAAAAGCTCAAGGAGCAATCAGGCCACAGGTAAAGGTGGGGAGAGCATTCTAGCCAAAGGATAGCAAATGCAAAAATGATGAGGTGCAATAAGCCTGACATGTTTACAGAATGATAGGAAGATTAAAGTTGCTGGAACATTATGCTGAGTGGATGATAAGAAATTAGGTCAAATGATAGGCACAGGCCCAGATCTTGTATGGCCTTTCAGGCCATGATAAGAAAGTAAAATGAGAAATGGGGAAATTATATTACCTGACTTGCATTTTTAAGAGCTATAGTAATACAGCTGCAGTGAGGAGAATGGATTGGGGATCAGGGAGAGGACTGAAGAAGCTTTTTTTGTTGTTGTTGTTGTTTTTGTTTGGCTTTTTTTTTTTTTTTTTTTTTTTTAGCCTAGAGACAGACAATGGTAGCCCAGATCAGAGTGATGGCAGTGGAAGTGGAAAGAAGTGGCTGATTCAATATTTATTTGCAAGTTGTGGTTTTAACGATATGTCACATATTCTTTGGTATGCCTTCCCTCGAGAGGTGGAGCTTAATTCTCCTGCCTTTAAATGTGGACTGGAGTTGTTTGCTTCTACCAAAGAGAATATGGCAGAAGTTAAAAGTGTGACTTTTATGGTGAGGTTGTGGCTTCCATTTTGGCAGCATGCTCTCTTGCTCTGTTAGTTTGCTCACCCTGGAAGAACTCAACTACTTTATTATGCTACAGCTCTGTGGAAAGGCTCTTAAAGCAAGACACCAAAGACTGCCAAGAATGATGTGAGTGATCTTGGAAGCTGATCTTACCTCTTCCACCCGACTCCAGATGAGCCTTCAGATGAGGGTACAGCTATACTAGTCAGGATTCTCCATAGAAATAAAACCAACAGCATAGATGATAGATAGATGATAGATAGATTAGATAGATAGATAGATAGATAGATAGATAGATAGATAGATGATAGATAGATAGAGATATTTATAATGGGAATTGGCTTACATGATTATGAAGGCTGAGGTATGCCATGATAAGGTATGCCATGATCTGTAAACTGGAGAGCCAGGAAAGCCAGTGGTATAATTCAGTCCAGTCTGAAGGCTGAGAAATGAGGGGGCCACTGGTATAAGTTCCCAAGTCTGAAGGTCCAAGAGTCAGAAACTTTGATATCCAAAGGCAGGAGAAGATGGATATTCCAGATGAAGTAATGAAAAAGAGAATCTGTCCTTCCTCCACCTTTGTGTTCTATTCAGGTCCTCAAAGGATTGGATGATGCTTATGAATTTTAATGAAGATTGGTCTTCTTTACTCAGTTTATTGATTCAAATGCTAATCTCTCCTTGAAACTCACAACACACCAAGAAATAATTTACCAGCTAGCTGGGCATCCCTTAGTCTAATCAGGTTTACACATAAATTCAACCATCACAATTCTGGCTGACAGTTCATCTGCCAATTCATGAAAGACCTTGAGCCAGAGATATCCAGTTATGCCACACCTAAGTCACTGAACTCCAGAAATTATAATAAATGTCTGTTGTTTTTAACTGCTCGATTTTGATATAATTTGTTGTGCAGCAATAGATAATTAATGCAGAAGGAAGACCTGTGGGATTGACTAATATATTTGGTGCAAAGAGCTATTAGAGAAAGGGATGGGTGAATGAAGATGCCTAAGTTTCAAGCTTTTGAGCAACTGGATGGTAGACGTGCCATTTATTGAAGTGTGGGAGATTGGAAGACATAACCTGTTGGGGTGGGTAATCAAGAGTTCTAGTATGGACACATTTTAAGAAAACTATTAGACATCCCAGTGGGAGTATAAACCAGGCAGCTAATCAGTAAGCACAAAGTGAGTGCTCACCAGCCAACAGTCATTAATGTTTAATAAGGGACCACTCTTTGCCAGGCTTTCTATGATTTGAGGTCATAGTGGCTGAAACAAGATAAAACCCCCAAACTCAAGGAGCTTCTATTCCATTAGGCAGCAACAGACCACAAATGTATAAGTATATTAACAAGATGATTTCAAGAACAATGAATAATGAGAGCTATGGGATAATATCAAAAGGATGCTGGAGACGAGGCTGCTACTTTAGCTAGAAATATCAAGGATTATTTATTAGAGCCACAGTCATAGGCTTGAGCTAGTTGTGTACATTTTGGAAACACTAGCATACTGATGGTTTTTAAATCCAATGGAGTTGATGGGATCGTCTCATGAAAGAATGTAGAAAGAAATTTTAGAACAAGTGTTAGGGCTTCATCATTTAGAGGTCAGTGACAGGAGTGCCCTGCAGAGAAGATGAGGAAGGTAGGGGAAAAATCAGGAAAGGGTGGATCACAGAATCCAAGAGAGGTGGTACTTGAAAAGGGCGTGGCAATTTGTAGTCAATGTGGTTACAAGTTGAGTATGGTTATAGAAGAGTAGTAACCACCAGATTTGGTAACATGGATATTATATTATTATATTAATAAGAGCAAATTCTATTCTTGAGTCAAAGGAACACAAGCTATTTTAGAATGGGTTAAATAGAGAATGAGAGATTAGAGATACTCCCTAAAGTTAGTTGCTGAACCAAACAATCATTTTCTTATACTCATAAACAATGAGGAAGAAATTTGGGCAGGGCTCAGCAGGTAGACTCTTCTGCTCCACAAGGTGTCAACTGAGTGACTCAATGGTATTCATTTGGCAGCTGGACTAGTCTGGAGCATCCAAGAAAACTTAATTCATATGTCTGCCACCTTGATGTAGATGGTTAGAGGGCTGGCCACTTTCCCTCTCCACGTTTGGAAACTTTCCTGTGAAAACTCCAATGGGGTGATCAGATTTATTACGCAGAAGCTCATGGTTTAAGAGCAAGTGTTCCAAGAGACAGGAGGTGGAAGATGTTGCTCTCTAAGGCTGTCCCTGCAAACTTGAATAGCATCATTGTATTTTATGAGTTAAGGCATTCACAGAGTCAGCACCCACTTGAGGGGAGAGATCCTGTACCCACTTCTCGATAGGAGAAGTATCAAAGATTTTGTGGCCATCATTACTCTGTAACAAGAGGTGATAAAATGGAAGCAGCAACTGGTGGCAAATCTTTCAGAGCTTTTTAAAAAAAACTGGAGAGAGAGAGAGGAACAGAGAAAGAGAGAAGAGTTAGAATGTGGGGTCAAAGAGCATTTACCCCAGAAAACTGTGACACTAGAGCACATTGGTATCTGATAGCATTATTCCAGAAAAGAGGAATAGATGGATGTTACAGTAGAGAAAAGGTGCACGTGGGACCAACATCCTTGAGAAGGAAAGAAAGAAAGGCAATGTCTGGCATTTAGTAAAGCAGGAAATAGTTCTTTCATGGTAACAGAAGAGAAAGGAGACATTGGGTGCAGAGGCACCTCCCTTCTGGCCTTGCTTAGATGTCCCTGTAACTGAGGTTTCCTGATCCCCATCCTGTAAATGACACCTCAGTATTCCTTATCTTTCATTTCCACTTTTTCTTTTCTATAGAATATGTGTACATCCATAATGGTTCCATGCATCACCTACAGCACTATATAGGCAGTAGTGTTACATCTGATGGATTTCTAGCACATAGCAGTTACTCAATAACTGTGCATGAGAGCCTGTAATGAATGAACACTGCAGTGATGTATTTACTGAGCTGTAACGTCAGGAGTGTAGCTCAGAGATTGAGATGCTTGAAATCCAGATGTTTGATAGCAGTAGCCTGGGGAGAAGAAAGTGAGACCTTGGGGGTTCTAATCACAGTCCTTTCTTCCTCTGTGCCTTTATTCGCTGAGTCACGGGGATTGCATTACATGAACTCCTCTGACCCACAGGGATTAGGACCTTGTGGCCACAAAGCAAGTGCTCATCAAAGCCTGGCTCTCTTTTCCCACAGCTCTCCATTTCCACCAACCAGCATGCTCTCCCCCTCTTGCCCAGTCTAGGCAACTGTTCCTCTCTTCTCTTTAAAGCCTCTGGGGAGCACACAGCTCCCGGCCTCTGCTGCTGATCTCAAGCCAGTGCCCTGGTGCTGCAGAGAGGGAGGGGAGGGGTGGGGAGGGCAATCCGGGCAGCCCTAACTGGGCTCAGGCTGCCACAGCTCAGTTTCCAACAGTCTGCGTCTCAGCCCGGCCCAGGCCTGCGTTCCTGTCCAAGCCATGGCAAAGCTGATGGTGCTCACCCTCTTGGGGCTGGGACTAGCGCTCTTCAGAGATCACCGGGCTTCTTATCTGTAAGTTGGGTTGTGGTGAGGGCTGCAGCCCAGGTCCTTCCCACCCCGCCAACCACAGGAAGGCCCCTGGAAGTGGGGTGTAGTCTTTTTAACCAAAAGTCCCAGGTAAGTTTTAGATGCACACCCCACAGGTTGAAAACATGTCCTTGTTCACTGCCAGAGACACGAAGTAAGGAGACAGTCGTCCCTGGTGTGATGGCCAAGTGGTTGGCATACACAAATTGATTTTTCATGAAGATCCATATGCCTATGAGATTCACTTCTCATTTTCACCTCTAACTAGATCACTGGACCTGGGATCTCCCTCTGATTATTGTGTTAGTTAGGGAAGGAGTTGCCTGGTCATGGCATAAATCTTTCCCAGCTTGGAGATTCTCAATTTGAGGCTACACGGAGACATAAAACGCCTGTGGAGCAGAGCAGATGGGAGTAAACACACCCTGCAGGGGCCTGCTCTGACCCCTTACCCACTCCAGTTGGGCGAGGGAGTGGGGGTAGAAGGTGGCGGGTAGGAAAGAACCCTGGCACAGGTATTTGATGCCAGGGGTTCTTGCTCTGTCCCTTCCATTATAGGATCTTGGGCAAATCATTTTATATCTCTAACATTCCCTGCTTCAATAAGCCTGAACCAATAAGACACACTCATATAGGAAGCTGCTAACACCCTGCCTGGGATATAGTAACTATTCAATAAATGTTAGTGTTTTGCTTTCCTTAAAGTACTTATAAACCGTAGGTACTGTAAACAGGGTGGGAGGGGATGGTTAGTTTTTCAGAACATTTCAGTAGTTTCATGGTAACTTTACAGGGGTTCAAAGTCTAAAGACCATCTTCAGCCCTACGGTTTAGTCAATATCTAGTTATTTACTTAAAAGTAAAACATTACTAAAAATCAAATTGAACAGTTTAGACTTTTAAAAATCTTAGATGACCCTAAGCTTTCTTTCAGAATCACTTTTTACAAACTATTGGGTTTTTTCTTCTAATTATTGATTATTTTTGTAATCATGAACTGTTAGAGAAAAGTAACAGGTAGTGATTTGAGGTTCAAATCATGTAAAAATTATGGCTTGTCGATTTTCATTAAACATAGTACTATCAGATGCTAAGGGAGAATCCCTATATATACATATATTTTATTTTTATTTTTATTTTATTTTATTTATTTAAATATGTATATCCCCACCCCCCCGCATATATGTGAGTCATGGTATTATCCTGGGATGAAAATAAATGAGATATAAAGATCTAATAACACTCCTTCTAGGCTTTATCCTTTCAATTCTTCATCTGTACCTGGGTTTGTTCTCCCCCCACTTTTCCCATGGCCCCACACCAAAATGTTTTCCAAAGGATTACAGATCTGCCAGGAAGGAGTGAGGGTTTGTCTTTCTGGTTTACCTTTCTTAATTTATGCTGAGAATGGAGACTGTAGGCATGGTGTATATGTTTTTGTGTAAAAGCATATCTTTACTACCCCAACCCTGAAACGTTTCTCTCTCAACATGTGGTCTTAGCTTATATGATTCAACTTTAATATTTCCCCAACTGTGTTCCTTAAAGCATGAGCCACAAGATTTGCTCCACAAAAAAAACCCACATTCCTTGGACACATAAATTTGGGAAATGTCTATTATAGCCTTTTCCTGGAGACTGGCAGTGCACTCTGGCATATTGAAAAGCTTTGAAAATTCCTTCAGCTACAAAACAAAACAAAACAAAACAAATTTTGCTTTAAGTCATCATTTCACAGACTTATCAGCCCACACCTCATTCCCTTTTGGTACCATTTATAAACATCCTGTCAAACTCTCTGGGATATGGTTTGAAAAGGACTATTCAAATAGCATTGACTTGCACCAAGACAAAGTTCAACCTCAAAATGTTGGGACCTATCCTTAGGTAGCAAGGGGACCTGGGCCTTGTTTCTGGGCCTCTAACTTGATTCTGATTTTTCTGAAAGGACCAAAGTATGATATGATAATAGCCCAACATAACATCAGTCTCTGCAAGTCCCTTTGTTGGCCTTGCCTGTGGTTTCCTGATGTGGATAGCATGTCTGCAGGAGATGCTTTTCTGTGGGGCTGCCTCAGTGGGAAGACCTGGAGTCTGGTTTGGAATTCAGAACTTACTGCTTTATTTTCAGCACCTGGGTCCAGTGAATGGGGAGGGGACCTTAGTCCTTAAACTTCTACCTGTATGGCTAAGATTAAAACACAGGAAACTAATAGATGTTAGTGAGGATGCAGAGAAAATGGAACCCTGTTAGACTATTAGGAATGCAAATTGGTGCAGCCACTCTAGAAAAAAATATGGAGATTCCTTAAAAAGTTAAAAAAGATCTATCTTATGACCCAGCAATTGCACTACTACATATTTACCCAAAGGATGCAAAAATTCAGATTTGAAAAAAAAAATTCAGATTTGAAGTAGTACATACACCCCAATGTCTATAGCAGTGTATTCAGCAGCCAAAACAATGGACAGGGCTCAAATGTCCATCAACAGATGAATGGGTAAAGAAGATGTGGCATATACATACAGTGGAATATTACTCAGGCATCAAACAGAATGAACTTTTGCCATTTGCTACAATGTGGGTGGAGCTAGAGTGTATTATGCTAAGTGAAGTAAGTCAGAGAAAGACAAATACCATATGATTTCACTCATATATGGAATTGAAGAGAACAGATGAACATATAGGAAGGGCAGGGGAAAGGAGAGAGGGTAATAAACTAAAAGAGACTGTCAAGGATAGAGAACAAACAAGAGTTGATGGAGGGAGGTGGTGGGGGATGTGCTAGATGGGTGATGGGTATTAAGGAGGCCGCCTGTTGTGATGAGCACTGGGTATTGTATGTAAGTGATTTATCATTAAATTCTACTTTAGAAACCAATATTGCACTGTAGGTTAACAAGGTAAAATTTAAATTTTAAAAATCCCACTTAAAAATGAAAGAAAAGGGATCCCTGGGTGGCGCAGCGGCTTAGCACCTGCCTTTGGCTCAGGGCGCGATCCTGGAGACCCGGGATCGAATCCCACGTCAGGCTCCCGGTGCATGGAGCCTGCTTCTCCCTCTGCCTGTGTCTCTGCCTCTCTCTCTCTCTGTGACTATCATAAATAAATAAAAATTAAAAAAAAAATGAAAGAAAAAAAAACCCATCTACCTGTAATCAGACAACTGAGAAGGGAAGATGGAAGTGGGAGTGAGATGAACCTTTGATTTTAGAAGGGAAAGGGAATCTAGAAGAACCTGGGGAATAGGAGCAATGCAGGGCCAAGAGGAGGGTGGTAATGGAGGATGGGAGCAGCCCAGACTTGAGAAGGAAGGGAAATTGCATCCACTGTTTGAAAGGCCCTAAAGCCTCAGTCTTCAAAGGGGCTGTGGACCAGATGCATGAACATCAGTTGGGAGCTCGCTCTAGTTGCACAATCTCAGGCCTCATCCCACTCTATTGAATCCAAATCAGCACTATTTAAGGAATTCCCCAAGGGATTTATAGGTAGTTCTTCAAAGGACATTCAAATCCTGTTAAAACTAGATCAAGAGATCTGGAGAAGCAGTAAATTACTTTTGTTACCATTTAGAGGTAAGGCCCTCAAGTCCCAGAGAAGATCATGAATCTGCCCCAGGAAGACAAGGGAAGAGAGTAGTCCTGAGGCTCCCAAGGGGAGCAAGCCAAAGCCCCACAGTGGAAACACCCTTATTGCTTCAGAGATCAGGTATACAGGAGGAGGGCAGGTTCACTTGAGATTGTACAGGTCTGGGTTAGAGGGAACTTGTGAAAGGATTCAAATGATGTCTCGAGGGGGATAACTGATGCTTTCGAGGTGATAACAGCACAGAGGAAGGAACTGAGAGAGCTCCTCTGGATCAGTAGTCTCCCCTGCCCATCTTTGTAGTCCTCTGTTGTGACCTTGTAGGCTGTGCACGCGCAAATCCAAGGCATGTCTTGGACTAATTGATAGAAACAGCACCCTGGGGGTGTGGAATGTGGCATCTGTGTGGCAACTTCCCCATTTCTAAATTGCTGCTTATAACGTGGGAGACACTGTTTCCTTTCAGTAGAAGGAGATTTCAGCACCCCACAGCCACTCCACACTCCACACCACAGTGGGAAGAGGGCATTGGTGGATTCCAGCAGACCTGGCCTGGATGCCATTTCTGCAACTTCCAAGTCACTTTACCATGCTGACCCTATCTCTCCACCCAAAACTTATGGAATAATAATACATATCACAGTAGGATAAATATGAAATCTGGCACATGAAAGTTACATATGTTAGCTTTTATTTTTGTCATATGCTATTGCAAAAATCCACCTATGGATGATCCACCTAATGAGTGATATTTGAATATATATTAGGATAATACCTCACGTGACCCTAGGCTAAGGTTGTATAAATAACTCTCCAGCCTTTTCTACTGATGCAACTGATACCACTTTCTCCATCTGGTGCACCAGCCTAGTATTTCCACAAAACAACTCAGCAGACATCTGCAGAGTACCTTGTCTCTGCCACCACTGGGTTCTTGCTGGGTCACAGGGGTAAATAGGATGCAGTATTCGCTCACAGATCCCAGAGTTTACTATGAGCAACAAGACCAAAAACTGATAACTGCAAAACAATAGGTAAGAGACTTGCTAGACGTATATATGTGGAGGCTAATGAGGCTAAAGAAGTTGTTAATCCTATCACAGAAGTCCAGGAAGAGCTACAGAAAGGCATGAGGAGGAGTCTTCCCCCCGGGGTGAGGAGCTATGGACCTTCTAGGTGGAAGGAGAAGCGTGAACAAATGCAAAGAAGTGTGACAATAATATAGAGAAAAGGGCCCTGTACCATGACACCTCATTTCAGATCCCAACTCTATCCTTTTAAATAATCAACAACAAGCAAACAACATAACTTCTCCATGTCTCAGTTTTTTTACCTACCAATCAGCCAAAATATTAATCGTTGCCTCAAAAGTGACAAGGAGATTAATTGAGGCAGTATGTATTAGAGCCCTTAGCATAGGGCTTGGCACACAGTAGATCCCAATAGGGAATATTCGTTGAATGAGGAGTGTATATAGTGGCAGAAAGTAGACTGATGAGGCTGCATATGGCCCCAAGGAAAGTTCCAGAGTGGATTTCCTAATGCATAAACTAAAGATCCTTACTTTCTTTTCTAAGAGGCAAGCACATATTTGCGAAGGATAATTCACAGTAGGGATTGTGTGATTTCTGGCCAGACCTCAGAGGCCTTATGAATCAGGGACACATCTCACACATTGACTGTTACATCCCTTAGACCTGGGACATTTGGACCTAACAAGCCCTTGATCAGATATTTCCTGGTCATGGAGATTAAGACAGAAAAATATGAACTAGGTTATCATAACACAGAATTGTCTTCTGGTGATTCCTCCAGTTTCAAGCAGTGTTACCTGTACATTCTGAGCAGAGGACTGAATGTGAGCTTTGCATTCTTAATGAGTTCCAGTCCCAAGTCAGCCACTTCATAACCTCGTGGATTTGGAAAGCCACTTAATCTTCGTCATCCGGAAAGTAGGGAAAGTAATACCCCAGGGAGGTGTTCGAAGATTAAATGAGGGTATATACAGAACCTCAATTGTAGTAGCAATGATTATTCTGTTGAGATATGACTGTTTTTTTGGCCACAAACATGAACTCCAAACAACTGAGTGCTGACTTTATGCCTCCTTAGCTACCCTGGGCTCCAGGCAGCTGTGATTATTCTATTCTTTCCGGGTTAGAGATTGTCTTCCATGTGAGAGAAGCCTGCAGTAGGATAGGAGCTGATCTGTTGAGCTGATCTGTTGTGCTTTTTCTCTGCCTTCTATGATCCCATCAGGTTTGATGGGCCTTGTGAGCCAGGCAGTGCACCTGTTCTTCCTGTGTGGTTTTGACTCTGAGAAAGCTAATTTGGCTGTCATTGGTATTTTTCACAAGTCTTGGCCCACTCAAAAAAGTTTAAAACAAAAAAAATGAAATATGCTTCAAAATAATCTGAAAGAAGTAGAGAGTGGGTCAGAGTAGAGATGAAACAGGACTGATCATGTATTGATAAATGTTGAAGAAGGTGATGGGAACAGTAAATTCATTACACTATGTTATCTACTCTGGGTGTCGTTTTTATATCCTATAGAAAAAAATTAAAAAGTTTAAAGCAAACAACAACAACAACAACAACAACAACAACAAGTCTTGGCCCACTCAGTGATTTCACATCTTTGAATCTCTTCTGTGTCACTTTTTAAATTGTTTTGTATAGGACCTGTATCTTTCCCATCGTTTGTGCTGGTCCTTAGAATCCCCTGGGGCACTTTACAGATATTCACTGAGATTTCTCTAGACTAATATTTTTCAGAATGGTGATTCACAAATCAATTTTAGTAGACTATGGCCAGCATTTTATTTTATTTTATTTTTTATTTATTTTTTTTATGGCCAGCATTTTAAAATGAATGAAATAGAATTGAGTAGAAAAGCTAAAAATGTATTACATGCATTCAGGTATTCTTTTGTGAACCTGTTTTAGGGGTGTGTGTGTATGTGTGTGTGTGTGTGTTTCATGCAAAATGCTTTCCAAATGCATCATCACTTTCCCTTTATTTCTTTATTGTGAACTTTCCCATTTTTTAAAATACCCCATAGTGGAGCACCTGGGTGGCTCAGCAGTTGAATGTCTGCCTTTGGCTCAGGATGTGTTCACAGGGTCCTGGGATTGAGTCCTGCATTGGACTCCCTACAGGGACCCTGATTCTCCCTCTGTCTATGTCTCTGCCTCTCTCTTGGTGTTTGTCATATATAAATAAATAAAATCTTTAAAAATAAAAAAATAAAATAAATAAATTAAATACTCCGTAGTTTCTCAGGTCATAGGGGGCAAATCCTAACTTTCCCTTGCAGTTGGATTTGTAAATTCAGGTTCATCATTCAGGGAACCACCCCCTACTTACAGGCCAGGACTTCCCCATCTACTCATTTACCTTTGGAGCTCTAGCACCCAGCTGGTGGTTCTCTACTCTGGTTATGCTTCAGGACAAACTGTGTTGCTTTAACAAAGCTGATTGCTAGACTCCACCCCCACCTGGTAGATCAGATCCTAATCGTGAGATTGATGGCCAGTGCCATGGTGGTAGGAACATGTTACATTTTTTTTCTGAATGAAAGGATGAAAGATGAAGCACCCCAAATTCCTATTATTTTCTACTATCTTAAGAATTTTATCCAGAGTGCCCCTGGCCCATCCTCTTCCTCTGTGAGACTAAATTATCAGTAAGGCAAGTGAATAATTTCTCAGCTTATTTTTAACCAAATAATATTTCTGAGCATTCTTAGATAGTTGTTGCTACTCACTAAGACCATATTATATAATTAGTTCTAAAAAATATGTGATCGTTTACATCTTTTGTCCTTGCTGACATTGTGGGCCAGTTCTTTCAAATGCCTCGGCAATAGTTTTGCTCTGCTCCTTCTCCCATCTGTCCTTTTCCCTCTGTCCTTCCCTCAAATGTTCCCTGCCATGTTTATGCACTCTGTGTGTGTGTGTGTGTGTGTGTGTGTGTGTGAAATGTCTTTATATGCTGGCCTTGGGTGTGATTTTCTGAAGTTATAAATCCTTTAAGCACACCTGTGGTTTTCAGGTGACACACCCCAAAGCAGATGCCCAGTCCAGGCTTTGGAGCCAGAGTGGGCAGATGGGTAGGAGGCCCATCTGTCAGCAGCCGGAACACATCAATGGAGTAAATTGGAACCATGTTGCTATTTAACCCAAATTTCCACATAGGACTCCTTACACAGCTGATGAAATAGTTCCTATTCCTCCTGCCAAAGTGCACAGAGCTCTGGAGAGGACACTATGTATTTCCTTTGTGGATCCATCCACCTCTGCTAAATAAACCCTGAGTGTACCCAGGGGCACCATGGTTCTTGCTCTGGCCTTGTCCTGTAGAATTGCTCACACTTTAGGGACCACTAACGCTGGGGTTGAAATCCAGGCAAAGGCCAGTAGAGGAGAACTTTATTGGCAGCTTCTTTTGCAACTTAATTATAAATTTCTTTCTTTTTTTTTTTAATTATAAATTTCTGAATAGTTCTATTCCTTTTTTTCTTCCCCAGAACACGACTCAATGCTTTCCGAGAAGTAACCCCAGTAGAACTTCCTAACTGTAATTTAGTTAAAGGAATAGGTAAGTATGTGACAGGACGAAGTAAGGGCATTATTTGAATGTCCACCTTCAAATAAAGTAGACAGTTATATGGCTCAACCAACAAAAAATATATGCATTTCCACTGGTGCTAAAATTGTGGACATTGAAACTTGCTGTATTATCTTGCTATTTATTTGGTTAATAACCTGCTTAATTTTGTTTAAAAACAGAACCGGGAGAGAATGATTAAGTCAGTAGTTAATTATAAATACCAACATACTTGACTTTTGACTTCACCAACATATGGCCAAAGTATTAAGTTTTTCATAGTTTGTTTTTGTTTGGTCGTTAGCAAGAACAATAGTGGAAACAATGTTTAATTTTATGGTAATAGGACCTGAGGAGATTCCAGGGGAGAGGCAGAGGAAGGAGAAAAAGCAGTGAGTAAAGGGAAAAATTTTAAAAAGCCCTCACAACCTTAGCAGTTACCACAAGGTTTACCCTAACACACATCTCTCTTTTAATGTCGGAGAGGAATATTTTTCCCAGAAGTTCCCAGCAGATTTCCCTTCAGATCTCATTAGTCAGAGATAGACAACAGGCTGGTGCCCTAGCTGCAAAGGAAGCTGGGAAAGTAATTATTGGGCTTCCATTGTGGAAGGCAGGCCCTGTCAGCAAAGATAAAAGGCTAAGGGAATAGCAGCTGGTAAGCAACCAACAGGGAGTGTCACAGGACTCAAGTCCCCATCTGGTTTCAGCCAACCACTTTTGTTATTTGAGGACAACTTGTTTGAGATCCATGCTTTTGTTATGTTTTGTTTTGCTTTGTTTAGAATTACTTATTGCGGTTGACTAAGGTTGGAAAGGCTAGACCATGTGACTTATTCAGTCAGCAACAATAAGGTTGGCCAGATACCTCACAGTGCAATCATACTTTAGAAAATAAATGTTATTGATATTAGATATCACTGGATATTTGAAAAACAACTCCACTGAGAGTACCAATCAAAAATCTCATTTGTCTCTAGGTTGATTGAGACTTTTAAAATTTACATGTACTTAAGATATAATTAACTTGGTGATACTTTACTGATGTTTATAATTAATAGTAGATCCATATTTTGCATATGAAATGTGTCTCCATTTTAACAGAAGCATTTGGAATCTGCTTATATTTCCAATATGGTTCTCAAAGAATTTATTGGGTTTGGAATTTAATATTAACATATACTGGTAGTTTACGCTGTTGTTAGCAAAACAGCAAGCTATTTTCAAATTATCATACTTTTATAAATTTTGTGAATTTCTGAACTTTAAGAGATTCCAGACTCTCTGGAAAAAGTTCTAGTCCATTAATTTAAAAAATATATATTAAGTGTAAATGTTAATTACACTTAATTATGTCAATGTCTTCTGATTTTTATATAATCCTATCCGTCAACTTGAATAAGTAAATGAAAGAGTTAATTATTCTGAATCTATCAAATAAGAGGAAGAGTGATAAAGGATCGCTAGTACCCTGCAATCACCTACAACAATCTGTATTGACTATTCTCTTTCCTGGCAGAAACTGGCTCTGAAGACCTGGAGATACTTCCTAATGGACTAGCTTTCATTAGCTCTGTAAGTTGTTTCCTTTTTTTTATGGTAGTCTACACCATTTTCTGGAACCAGCAGCTTAAGTCTTTTGTTTAAGCCTGCTGTTTACCAATGCCCACCTTCAAATAAAACAGGCAGTTGTATGGTTCAACAAACAAACAATACATGCATTTACACCAGTGTTAAAATTATGGTCGTATGCCCTCTATGCATATTTGTATTCCTGTGGGTACACCGAACTCTAATACTACTTTATCTTCCATTGTAGCAATTTGTGAGTCCAATGAGTTCAAGAATGGCTTTCCATCAATGGTCTATCCCTTGAAGCACTTAGGTGGTATAGTCAAATATTTACTAAACTGGGCTTATGTTTATATATATATATATATATCCCCTCACATGTCATTTAGATTTTACATTTTTTTCACACTTTTCTTTTTTTTCACACTTTTCAAAATAAGCTCTTTCATATAAAATCGTTGTTATACCATTTCACAATTTCCACACTTTGAAGAGTGAAGCCACCGCGTTTGTTGAACTTCGGCATACAAATCACTGTGGTAGTGACATAGATCAAAATAAAAGAAGTCAACACCCTTTGCTGCCTGTTATTTATTTAGTCAGTTTTCTCTTATGAAGATGGAGGACTAATCATCTTCTATAGCAGTGACTTGTAAACCGCCCCCCCCCCGCCTTTTTAAGCAAGAGAATAACATATTCCAAGCAAAATCTTATAAGGGACCCCAACATCTAAAACAAAAACAGCTGTATTGTTCTAATTGAAGGCTAAGAAAGAAGTTGTTGCTGGGTTCACTAGACTTCCCCTAAAATTCTGTCATTAAGATGGTTGCAAGGAACTTGCCAGGAGACATAATAAAAACCATAACCATGGGACGCCTGGGTGGCTCAGCAGTTAAGCGCCTGCCTTCCAGCTCAGGGAGTGATCCTGGAGTCCTGGGATCAAGTCCTGCATCAGGCTCCCTGCATGGAGCCTGCTTCTCCCTCTGCCTGTGTCTCTGCCTTCTCTCTCTGTGTGTGTGTCTCTCATGAATAAATAAACAAAATCTTAAAAAAAAGAAAGAAAAACTGTAACCAAGGTGCCTCGTTAGCCCAGTAGACAGTGTGTCAATCTCATAAAAAGCATAACCAATGTTCTCTCCATATTTCCTGCTTATATGATTGAAGCCCATTAGCAATCACCCATTTGGTCTACTTTTCCATTTTTTATCTTTCTCATGACTTAGAAACTGTGGTATGGGGCACATATGGCTCTGCTACTGGTGATAGAATGGTCCGTGCCTGTGTGTTGTGTAGGTGGCCTGGTGGAGCATGTGGCTTCTGGAACCCCCATGGGCCTATTGCACCAGCCAACCAAGAGGCTTCCCATGTGGCCCTATGACCTGAAGCAGACAGTATGAATCCATATGCCATCTACCACCTTAATCAGCTTTTTTTTTAAATTTTTATTTATTTATGATAGTCACAGAGAGAGAGAGAGAGAGAGAGAGAGAAGCAGAGACATAGGCAGAGGGAGAAGCAGGCTCCATGCACCGGGAGCCCGACGTGGGATTCGATCCCGGGTCTCCAGGATCGCGCCCTGGGCCAAAGGCAGGCGCCAAACCGCTGCGCCACCCAGGGATCCCCAGCTTTTTTTTTTTTTTTTAAGATTCTATTTATTCTTAAGAGGCAGAGACACAGGCAGAGGGAGAAGCAGGCTCCATGCAGGGAACCCGACGTGGGACTTGAACCTGGATCTCCAGGATCACACCCCGGGCTGCAGGCGGCGCTAAACCACTGCGCCTCTGGAGCTGCCCCCTTAATCAGCTTTTGAAGTATGTGTAATATGCCTGTTTTTCCCCTTCATGTTTTATAAGGGATTAAGATATCCTGGAATAAAGAGCTTTGAACCTGATAAACCTGGCAAAATGCTTCTAGTGGACCTGAATGAAGAAGCTCAAACAGTGTTAGAACTGAAGATCATTGGAAGTAAATTCGATGAGTCCTCATTTAACCCTCATGGGATTAGCACATTCACAGATGAAGGTAATGATATTTAATGTTTATTAAAAACAAAACTAGAGGATCCCTGGATGGCTCCGCGGTTTGGTGCCTGCCTTCCCCCCAGGGCATGATACTGGGGACCGGGGATCGAGTCCCGCATCAGGCTCCCTCCGTGGAGCCTACTTCTCCCTCTGCCTGTGTCTCTGCCTCTCTCTCTCTCTCTCTCTCTCTCTCTGTCTCTCATGAATAAATAAATAAAATCTTTAAAAAACAAAAAACAAAATCAAAGGCACCTGGGTAGCTCAGTGATTGAGCATCTCCCTTTGGTTCAGGTAGTAATTCCTGGGTCCTGGGATCAAGTCCCACATCGAGCTCCCTGTAGGGAGCCTGCTTCTCCCTCTGCCTATGTCTCTGCCTCTTTCTGTGTGTCTCTCATGAATGAATGAATGAATGAATAAATGAATAAATAAATAAATCTTTAAAAAAAATAAAAACAAAACCAAATTTTAAAAAATGTTTAAAAGTGAATTATTTTCTCTCATTCAACTAAAGTTTAATCATGATTAATGTTACTATTCTGTTAAACGTATCCCTTGTGTTAATGAAACATAACCACTCTGATGCTTGAGTATGCTAAAATACTTAAGATTTGTAAAGCACTTATTTTTAAAAATACCAACATTCACATTATCCCTATAATTACTGCAGCAATAATTTTTAGCCCTGATCATTATGGGTTTTCCATTTTGAACAATTTTATGGATCTGGGAATTTATAGGGAGAGATTTTTCTAACTGAAGGCATCTGCCAATGCCTATATCCACTGACAGAAAGTTGCTGTGGCCAGTTTTCTCTCAGCCCTGTCAGCTTCAGTGTCTTTCTGTCCACTAGTTCCTCTGTTTTGTCTGCAAACTACTTCCCCACATCTCAAAACTATCAACATATTGCCCGCATCCATTATGCCTTCCTCCCATTTCTTCCTTTGTACTTGTAGCCATTTCCTTGGTCTCTACATGAATTCTCAACCCCAGCTGCACACAGCAACCCCTGTGGGATTTGACATCAACTGCATTTTTTTTTCTTTTTACCTTGTGACCCTTGTTTCTCCAGCCCTCCACTCCCTGCCTCTGGCAACCACCAATCTATGAATTTTGTATTTTCCTTTTAGGATTTAATTCTACATATAAAAAGAGATCGCATGCTTTAGTTTTTCTGTGATTTATATCACTTAGCATAGTGCCCATGAGGCCCATCCATTTTGTCACAAATGGCAGGATTTTGTTCTTTTTTATGGCTGAACATATTCCTCTGTGTGTTTCTGTTTGTGTGTATTTATTCATCCATTCATAGACACTTAGGTTGTTTCCATGTCTTGATGACTGTAAATAAGACTGCAGTGAACATGGGGGAGCATATATCTTTTCAAGCTAGTGTTTTAGTTTTCTTTGGATCAGTACCCAAAATGGAATTCTTGGATTGTATGGTAGTTCTATTTTTAATTTTTCAAGGAAACGCTATAGTGTTTTTCAGTGTTTTTCATGCACCAGTTTGCATTCCCAACAACAGAGCATGAGGGTTCCTTGTTCTCCACATCCTTGCCAACACTTGTTATTTCTTGTGTTTTTAATAATAGCCATTCTAACAGGTGTGAGCTGGTATCATGTTGTGGTTTTGATTTGCATTGCCCTGATGATTAATGATGGTGAGCATCTTTTCTTGTACCTTTTGGCTATCTGTATGTCTTCTTTGGGAAAACATCTTTTCAGATCTTCTGCTTATTTTATTTTACTTTTTAAGATTTATTTATTTATTTATTTATTTATTTATTTATTTATTTGAGGTGGGGGGGAGAGAGAGAGAGAGAGAGAGAGAGAGAGAGACATCATGAGTCAGGGGAGAGGCAAAGGAAGAGAGAGAAAAATCCTTAGGCAGACTCCTCCCTGAGCACAGAGCCCAACACGGGGCTCAATCCCAGGACCCTGGGGTCATGACCTGAGCCAAAATCAAGAGAAGGACACTTAATCAACGAGCCACCCAGGTGCCCTTCTTCTGCCTATTCTAAAATCATATTTTTTTGGATTGTTTTTCTATATGAGTTCTTTTTATATTTTGGATATTAGCTCCTTAATCAGATCTATAATTTGCAAATATTTGTTTCCATTCGGGAGGTTGCCTTTTCATTTTGTTGATGGTTTCCTTTGCTGTGCAGAAGCTCTTTAGTTTGATGTAGTTCACTTTGATTTTGCTTTTGTTGCTTTTGCTTTTGGTGTCAGATTTAAAGGGATCATCAGCAAGATCTATGTCAAAGAACTTACTGCCTATGTTTTCTTCTAGTAGTTTTATGGTTTCAGGTCCTCTATTCAAGTCTTTAATCTACTTTGAGTTAACCTCTGTGTATGATATAAAATAGTGTTTGAGTTTCATTCTTTTATATGTGGCTGTACAGTTTTCCCAACATGATTTATTGAAGAGACTGGATTTTCCCTATGGTATATTCTATATTCTTGGCTTCTATGTCATAGGTTAATTTAATTATACACACATGTAATTAATTATATATGTGTCATTTTATGAGTTTATTTCTGGGCTTTCTATTCTGTTCCACTGATCTATGTGTCTGTTTTTATGCCAGTATCACACTGTTTGAATTTCTATAGCTTTGTAATATAGTTAGAAAGCAAGGAGTTCAAGATTGACTTGGTTTGGGTTTTTGTGTGTGTGTAGGGTTTCATACAAATTTCCAGGTTATGTGTTTTATTTCTGTGAGAAATGCCATTGGAATTTGGATAGGGATTGCACTGAATCTATAGATTGCTGTACAGACATTTTAACAACATTCTTCCATTTCATAAGCATTCAATATCTTTCCATCTGTTTGTATTTTCTTCAATTTCTTTCACTAATGTCGTATAGTTTTCAATATATAGGTCTTTCACTTCCTTGTTTAAATTTATTCCTAAGTATTTTATTCTTTTTGATGCATTTGTAAATGGGATTATTTTATTTCTCCTTCTGATAGTTCACTATTAGTGTATAGAAATGTAACAGATTTCGTGTATTGATTTTGTATCCTGCAACTTCACCAAGTTTGTTTAGTGGTTTTTAATAGCGGGGAGTTTTAAAAAACCTAATGACCAGATCCCAGGCCCAAATATTCTGATTCAATCAGTCTGAGGAAGCTCTGGGTGGCAGGACTTGTTAGAAGTTCTCCAGCTGATAGAATGTAAAGTTGGGGTTGAGAACTGCATCTATAGTCATGGCCTCCATCTTCTCAGCAGACAGTCGCTCCTTCCGTCTTTCTTCCAGACTTGCCCCATTGTGGGTGACTAAAACTGCTGCCTTGAAAGTCATCAGCAATGCCCTTATTAACAAACCTTCTCTCTCGCAGCTCACCTGCCCTCCCACCCGCCCTCCCTCCCCCCTTCTTTCCTTTCTTCCCTCCTTCTCTCCTCCTCCTCATTTATGCTGTTGACCATTTTCTCCTTCAAGTAAATTGCTCCTCCCTGATATTCCAATATACTAATTTATCATAGTTCAGATCCAACTGCAGGCTTCTCTTCCTGTTCACTGTTTTGTCACTCGTTTCAAATTTTCTGGACATTCCCCAAAAGCCTGATCTTTTGCCTCCTCCTTATTTGCTCTATTTCAGAAAGTTCAACCAAGTCATACCCTTTAGCTGTGCCTACTTTCTGGGAGTATTTTATTAATGGGGTATTCTTTTTTTAAATCAGCTCTTCAGTTCCATTCCTTCAAGCTTACTAGATTATTCTATTTGAGTTCCTCTCCTCTAGCTGCTTTAAACTCAACATGTTGAAAACTGATTTTCCATCCTTTTATCTTTCCTTCCTTACCTTTCTACCCCCATGACATCTCTTCTTTTATATATACTTATATAGTTCCCTTTCAGTAATCTCCACACCCATTTACCAACATTATATTTTATTTTAAAACAGTGGGGTATGTGTACATTTTAAAAATAAGAGGGAGTAATATTATGCAAGCCCTTCTGTAAAGTGCTTTCGCATTTAACATTACATTATGGACTCCTTTCTATGACAGTGCATTTAGAGCTCCTTTGCAATGGCTGTTTAGGATTCAGATGCATGGGAGTGCAGTAATGTAGTTCTTCTGTTGATGGATATTCAGTCTGTTTCTGCCTTTATGCTCATTGCAAACAATGCCAAAATAAACATTCTTGTATATATATCTTCTGTGAATATTTCCTTAGGATAAAGACCTAGAGGTAGAATCTGCTGTACAAAACATGGATCTGGGTTTCAGTGCTCACTTATGTTTGATTTTTCATTCCTCAGCCATCATCAAGGGCTTTTGATACTTCTGGTCAAATGTTCCTATATACTTTCCTGCCACTTGTCGCGCAATCCCTCTGGCCCAGTCCCTTCTCCCCACACACCTGGTTTACTGCTGCTCCAAGGCCCAGTGAGTAAGCCCTGGATCCTCACCCTAAGCCCTAACAAGACTGGCCTTCCTTTCTACCTTTATGGCTGCAGGCTTCCTACTCTTTCTTTCATTCACTCTACTCCATCCACAACCTCACTATTAAGAGAGGTACCAAGAAAGCTCCGCCTCAGGCCCTTGGTATACTCTCCTCCCTCACCTGGGAATGCTCTTTCTCCAGATACTCACGTGGCTTGGTCTCCTCTATCATTTAGGTTTCTGCTTTAACATCACTTCATCAGACCTTCCCCGTCATGAAGAAAACAGCTTATTACTCCTCATTCCTTTATCTCATGTTATTTTCCCTTTGTAGCACTTAATACTAATTAAAATAAACACTTGTTTGTTCAGTGGCCTAACTACCAGAAGCCTCCTGGTTGCTTCTCTGTTTAAATATCTTCAGTTCAACCTACTACACTTTGCATTGTTTTTCTTTAAACACCAATTTGGCCATATCAAAGTTTCCAAAGATTTCTGCTTCTTAAAGCAAAGACTGTAATAATCTAACTTCACTTGCCAACTCTAATCACACCTTCTTAACCACTTAGATTGGTCTCTTTTATGCCTTAAAGCTGTACTGACTCATGGAAGCTGCTTCCCTCTGATAGCATCTCTCAGGTGTTCTTTTTATGGAATTTATCATTTTACACTGTGTGAATTATACCTGACCACACCTTCTCATGTCCGTGTTCTCCACATCTTTTTTCTCTTTTATCTCAACTCTGCATCTTGCTGAGACCATTTGCAATAGAAAGCTTAACAAGCTCTTTTGAGTTTTAGTGTCAAGCGTTGCTCATTCTTTAGTTGAGGATTTTCCCCCCTGTGGAGTTTGGAGGTGTTTAGAGAGTGTCACTGGTTCTTCCTTGAGCCATTTCTTTTTCTTTGGAGCAATCACAAGTGCTTCTTTCTACAAGAAGATGAAAATATTCCATCTGCCTGACACCCTAAGTACTAGTTGGAGGTGGGTTGAAATTGCTTTTTGGAGACAGGGCTGACAGCTGAGAGCTCAGTTAATGTTTCGATTTTTGTTTTTAATCTCTTCGCAGATAATACTGTGTACCTGCTGGTGGTGAACCATCCAGATTTTAAGTCCACAGTTGAGGTGTTTAAGTTTCAAGAAGAAGAAAAATCACTTTTGCATTTGAAAACCATCAGACACAAACTTCTGCCTAAGTACTGAGCTATATATTTGTATTTTCCTTTAACACCTGTGGATGGTTAATCCACCTTTAGTTTCTCCATTTAGCCAGAGTGGGAATGGGGATAATGCCTGGTCAGCTCTCCTTTCAAATCATCACAAACTCCTCCAGATGTTCTTCTGCAGATACTTTTGAGGACTCAAATGCCTGAGAGAAAACCCATTCTCTTCCTCTGTCATTTCCCAGGTTGCCTGGGTGCTGACTTATGGCTCCCGACCTCAGAATGTCCATTTGAGCTGTCATTAGGACATAACTCTGTTCTTCTCCCAAACCACACTTTGTATTTCAAACCCAAACCAGTTTCCCAGACAAATTCTACATCATGAGCTTGCTTCTTTATTCATTTATTTACTTTTGTATTGAAAAAATAGAATCTTAGATGTTTCTGAGACCTGGTGCCTCTAAGAACTCCCCAAACTGCCCTTACTCTGGCCTCACGTGATTTATGTAGTTGCAGGTTTGTGGTTAACACTCAGCTCTAATCCTAGGCTTCTTGACAACATAACACAAAGAAAAGGAAAACACCCAGGGATCCCTGATCCCCATAAACCCAACACAAAATCAACTTCCTCACTTACCTTAGGATATGGTTTGTGAGGCTAGTGATGGATTTGGAACAAGATTCTGACACGGTCTTCCCAAACAATCTTTATCTCCTAATCATTAAGATTTTCTAGAATCCCAATCTTTATTTGAATTAACAGCATTGGACTACCTCGGTATTTGTAAATCTAGATTTCTTTTAAGCCATGTGTTATTTACATGCAAGGACCTAGCAGAGTGCCTGGCACATAGTATGCACTCACTGTTCACTGGACCACCTCCTCTCTTTTCTTACCTGGCGGTTTTGAAGATGGAACAACTGAAATTGGAGAAAAACTGAGTTACTGGATGAAGGTCAATCAACTAATTAGTAGTTAAATAGGAACTGTATGACCCAAGTCTTCTGCATCCCTAGGATGAGTGAAAATTCAGAGAACAGCTTTTGGTGGAACAGTTTTTTTATACATTCACTCAACAAATGTATTTTGGAAAGAGAATGAGGATACTGAATGTCTGGCACATGGGCCACATACCAAAGTCTGAATTAGGGAAAAGTATATAGAATGGAGAAGCTGAGCTAATAATAATCGTACTTGTAATAATTGTGATAGTAACAATGAGTTTTAACTGTAAGTTAGGTGCTACAATAAACAATTTAAACTGATTACTTTATTATCTTTTTACAAATATCTTCTTAATTAGGTGTTATTATTATGTCATTTTGGATTTAAAAAAACACAAACTCTGAAGCCTGGAGTATTTAACTTGTCCCAGATGATGCCATCAATAAAATGATATAGCTGGGATTTTTAACCCTGGTAGCTTGAGGCTGAAGCCGCTGCTCTAAGCCACTATGAAATAGTGAAAGCTTATTTTATTTGTTTCACAATTAGTCTTGGAAGTTTCATACTTGTCCAGATTCCCAGCGTCAGAGTATTTTTTTTCTGAGAAATTTGCAAAAATGTTTGTCTTTGGCAATATAGAACCAAACTGAAAAAAGCCATCATGCCACAATTAACTAGAATTCTGCTCTCCCAACAAAGGACTAGCCATGTAGATGTTCTGCTTTGTATTTAATGGTTGTTGATATTGTTGTTTATAGCATTAATATTCCTATTACTAACCTATCACAATTGAAGTATATCATTAACGATAACACAGTGGTCATGATCGATCATCTCCTGTATGCCAGGCATAGTGCCAAGGTCTTTGTGTTCTTCTTTCATTTTATTTACTTTAACCTCACAAAAGAACAGAGGGGAAACTGAGGTATAGATGTCAGTGACATGCTGTGGCACCACAGACAATAGCAAACTACGTCAGCACTCAAATGGGGTCTACGGGATCCCTGGGTGGCTCAGTGGTTGAGCATCTGCCTTCAGCTCAGGGCGTGATCCTGGAGTCACGGGATTGAGTCCCACGTCAGGCTCTTGCATGGAGCCTGCTTCTCCCTCTGCCTGTGTCTCTGCCTCTCTTTCTCTCTGTGTCTCTCATGAATAAATAAATAAAATCTTTAAAACAAACAAACAAACAAAAAACAAATGGGGTCTATAAGACTTATGAAACATTCCTCTGCTCTTTTTTATGAACACATGCAAATGATTTGGAAAGTATACTCATTTTGGAAATTTACTCGTAAAAGAGAGAGAGAGAGAGAGAGAAGTGGTTCATGCCTGGAGCCTGTACACACTAACCCTAAATTCCTAGGCCTTTTTTCTCGTGTCATGATCGTGGCCACCATTGATGGAAGGTTCAGCAAGTGGCAGGCTTTCTACAAAGCACACAGCAGGCATTGTCTTACTGTGATTTCCACTGAGACTCCCTGAATTAAGATTATAACCCTTAGTCTTATACTAATGAGCTGTATGACTTTGGGAAAATTGGTTAACCTCTCTTTACAGATGAGAAAACTGAGACTCTGTATGCTTATCTAACCGGCCCAGGAGCCCAGAGCTGCATCAGAGCTGATGTGCTGGCCATGCCGCCCTCTGCAACGGAGCGGAGATAATTCTCTCGCAGATAATGGCCCTGGGGAACTTCTGTCACCTCCATCAGCACAGAATGACTCACTTATGTGTTCACTGTTGTACCTATTAAAGCAGAAAAATAGACTCATATATCTTAGATTTTCAGTAACGGAGAGAGAATCAAAATCAGAAAGAAAATATGCCAAAACACCATCCTGTTCCTGAGCATTCTTGTTCATGGACATTTTCCTCAGTTAAGAATCATGAAACTTTAAGGCCAGAAGTGATCTTTTAAGACCGAAAGAGCAGTCCATCCTATCCTCCTTTTACAGATAAGGAAACTGAGGCCCTGACATGTAAATTGCACAGCTAATAGTGGCAGAGCTTTAACTGAAATACAAGTCTCAAGATTGCCAGTGTTTTTCCCTCCCACTGTCTGATAATGTTCCAGACTGTTCTATATGAGAGTGAGTGCTATATGAACATGAATAAATTTTGCCCTGATAATGATTTCTGGCTTAATTTAATGTCTACTGAATTTAGTATATCCACACACACACACACACACGCACACCCCACAGCACTATTTTTCAGATACAGTTAATAGGATTTTTACGTTACACTGCTATAAGAACCTTTTAGGGTTTTTTAGAGTAACTTTGTCTTTGAGGATTATACATGTGGGATTGATGTCATTTTAATACTCTACCATAACAGCGACAGTAAAAGCTTCATCCCGCATCTTCATTTTAGGGACAGCTATTAATGAATGCTAATCAATGCAAAATCCTGTGACATACAATACCTTCACCTGTATATATCACATATATGTGTTTGAATTTGCAGTGTAAATGATATTGTTGCTGTGGGACCTGAGCACTTTTACGCCACAAATGATCACTATTTTACTGATGTCTACTTGAAATCCTGGGAGCTCTATTTGGGTTTAGCGTGGTCATATGTTGTTTACTATAGTCCAACTGAAGTTCAAGTGATGGCAGATGGATTTGATTTTGCTAATGGAATCAACATTTCACCTGACGGCAAGTATGTGACCTCTTTAAAATGTCATGCATTTCCCCAGATTCTTGTTAGATATCTTTAGAACATACTCATCTTCTAAATAACATGATGCGTTCTAACATGTTATCCTGGTAAGAGGAAATTAGGAAGAATGTTAAAATATCTTCATTTTTCAGGGGATAAAATGTATCAAATCAAAATTTTCTATTTTGTATAGGCATATTCTTTGAAATTTTTTGGGAGGAATTCTTTGAAATTCAAATTCTTTGAAAATTTTTGAAATCTTGCCCTATATCAAGAAGGGGAACTGTGATAAACATTTAGTATTACTAAATAGCTTTGCTTGGAGGGAAGATTTTTGAGTGCATAATAAGATAAACAGCATGTAGTTACATATCTCAGTAGTCCTGGTTTGTGACAAGATAAAGAGCTTGCACCAAAATGTAAATCAAGACACTGCTTTCTTCATCAAGAAAGTGTTACTATTGGAGAAAAGTCAGCCTAACTAGGCAGTGTGCTTTATGATGTAGTTGATTTACATTATTACTTGATGATGGCCCTGAAACAATTCACAGAGCCACACTGGTCTGGGGATCACACTTGGGGTAACATTGTCTATATACAAAAGCCATGTATCCATCATATAGACCCTTACTCATCTTCTATCATCACAGATTTCAGAAAGTTAATAACATATTTAGAGGGCAGCTTTCAATTATTTATAGCATCTCCTGGTCTTCCAAGTAGCAGATAATTAGTAGTTATTTTTCTTTTTGTCCTGGAACGCACTGACCACATACATTTCTTTATGATAAAGTGGGGCATTGCGCTGCCTGCAAAATACTAAATGCCCAAGGTCAGGACCAGACTCAGGGTGAGAGGGGAGGAAGACTTCTCTTATATCCAGGCCAAGCATCTTGTCTTCTCATACTTTCCCTCACTTACAACAGAGGCTTGGTTGTCAAAGGGCTTTCCCACAGCCTGCCCCAGAGAACTCACTATCCCCTGAGATGCACAATCTGGCAAACTAAGAGAAGTAGTGTAATATATTTTGCTTCCAGATTTAAGAGCTAGTACTAGGGCTAAGTTTCTTCCCTTCTAATCAAGGACATCTAGGTTCCTATCTTTAGAAATAACTTTTCAAAAATTAAAACTCCTTTGTGTACTGTAAACTCGAGATTTTTGTTGTTGTTGTTGTTGTTGTTGTTTTTGGAATTGGGCGTGCTTTAAGAAGGGCTCCATTTTCCAGTCTCTAAGCAAAGTTCTTTCCTAGGAAGAGTTCTTACAACTTCACCATAACCTTCTGAGTCGTATTACTTCAAGTGCTTTGATGTAGCTCTTTTTTCTTTGAAGGTATGTCTATATATCTGAATTGCTGGCTCATAAGATTCATGTGTATGAAAAGCACGCTAATTGGACTTTAACTCCATTGAAGGTAAGATGTATTAACACTATAAGTTTGCAGAGTGATAATTAGATTCTAATTGATTTGTGAAATTAAAAGTGAGCAAGAAAGGATTGTCTAATTGGAGTGGGTGAGAACCAATTTTTCATTTCTTTATTAAGAGTCAACAGCATTGTGTGCGTTTGTTGTTCACTTTTATGCAGCTGCAGAGTGGGAAGCAGCAAACCAAGTACCTCACCTCTGAAACTTTGATTCTTTCTGCCCTAGTGAATTCTCAGTTTGGCGTTGTATTGTTCAGCTTCCCTTCCTTTCCTCCTTCCCTCCCTTCCTTCCCTGCTGGCCTCCCTCCCTCCCTCCCTTCCTTCCCTTTCTCTCTCTCTTTCATGTTTCCCTCCATGTGGATGAAAGAGCCAAGAAATCACCTCCACTGGTGTTTCATATGACAGCGCTCTCCACAATATTTAGAAATAATATAAATATAATATAAAGCCCAATAAAGTATCAAGGACTCCCAGTGGCCACCCCGCACCTGTGCAGCGCATCACTTTGCCACCTTTGTCTCCAGCGCACACTCTCCCTCCTGAGCCTACCTGTCCCTCAGCTCACCAGGTGGGGCCCCGCCTCAGGTGGGCCACTCTTCCCTCTGCTCCAATAACCTTCCTCCAGATCTCTGTGGCTCTCTCCTTCATATCCTTCCATTTCCACTCAAATGTCACCTCAGCAAGGCCTTCCCTGGCTTTACCTAATCTAAGCTTGCAACTCTGCCCCCCACCCCCAGCTACACACACACATACACACACACACACACACACACACACACACAAAGGGAGAGTTTGCACCTGGGGGGGGGGGGCCTTCTGGTCCAATCCGAACCACCCTATTGCCCTGCCTCCCTACACTGAGGGCAGAGAGAGACCAAGAAAGACGCAGGCCCCTCCAGATTGGTAGCTGGCAGGTTTAATAGACAAAGGAACTTATTTACTTGGCTTGTCTTGGGCAGCTGCAGGACGAGTAGCTCTCTGCATGCACCTGCCCACCAGAATCATAGCAGTTTGTCTAGAGGCCTTAATTGGGGTGCTGTCACATATACTGTCCAGTTGGGCTCAATAGCACCTTACTCTGTCAAGGCTGTGTCCTCTGAATGGCTCCCACTGTGTGAACAGTGGGCAGAACCTACTCTTCAAAGGACAGGGAAGGGGATGAGGAGCCTTCCCTTGTCCAGGTCCAGCTTGAGGTTCAGCCAGTGGTCACGTCCTCTCAGTGACCTCCTCCAGTACTCCATCCCATGTGACAGCTCTTACAATCTCATATAACCCCCTCTTCCACCGTGTGCCCTGAGCAGTCAGCAAGGGGGTTCACTAGAATGGAGGCAGCTGGTTTAGTGGCTATCTGGCTATACTGGAGGCAGATACCATAGCAACGATACAGGCACAGGCAAGAGGAAACACAGATTATGGCAATGATTCCTAAACTCGATGACAATTTTTTTCATCCAAGAGCCCCATGATCTGAACCACTGATTTATGAAGTCCCTTAAGCTGAGAGTCAGATCACTCCAGGCATTCACTTGTGTCCTCAAGTGATTTAATAAAGGGGACATGTTAGCAGACTCATCAGGTATGAACACACAATATTCTGTTTGCATAATGGCAAAGAGGCGGTTATAGTGTTCAAGGCCATTCTATTTTGGAGGACAGCTTTTATTATTAGAGACATTTCAGTGTCCAGTAAGGACAGGCTTTATTGGCTACCATTTAAGGCTTGCTGGATGAATTTGGTCAGGGCTTTGCCAATCCCAGTGGATGGCCTCAGATTTTTTAATCTCCCTTTGGCAGTTGCCTTGGCAGTTGCCATGGGTATTGTTTAAAACACATAGGGCATGCTGTTACTATATTGACCAAGTCACTGTATTTTGAGGACAGTAGAGCATCCCTGGAAATATGTCCTCCCACCAGGCATATTGGGGTGGCTACTCTTTTTATGCACCCAATCTCTGTATCTACTAAAGAGTTTGTTGCTAGAACTTATCCCCAAGCTATGACATCAGCTTCCTGATTGCCAGAGAAGGTCAATCCTTTATGAGCTGGAACGGGGAAGACAGTGAGGACTGTCTCAGGTTCTTGCAGGCAGACTCAAATGTTTTTCCATATATCCTGACCCCAGTGGGGCTCATTCACTATCATCCTCCTCTTGGCTTGCCACTGCCCAAACCATAGAATTAATCCCTTTAGAACCGCCCAACTGTCAATGCAAAGGATTACGTCAGAGCTCAGGAGTGATCACCAGACAAACAGCCCTGAGTTCAGCCCATTGGCCGCTGCCTTGTCTTCCTGCTTCCATCCAGATGGTGTCAGTGTTGGGCTGTATAGCAACTGCAGTTTCTGTTGATTGATTCCCTTGATTAGATCCATCCCCTACTCTGTCTCTAGAGGCTGCAAGGACTGCCACGGAAGGGGGGCAGGGACGGGGAGGAATCTGGATGATTTACATACTCTACAGAGCCTAGTAGTGCCTGCATTTCTAGAAACAGTGGCCAGGGTGCTCTCATGCGGCAGATAGGAATACCACTTTGTGAACATGGGGGTTTGAGCCATGGCAGAGATGCATGGATAGAACATGTTCTTGGCCCACCCCTTGATAGGAAAGGAAGTTCCTACTTGATATACTCTTCCTTCCTGAGAGGCTCCACTTGGAGCAGTACTGCATATACTGCTAGAGCTGTTGCTCTATTGAGCATACAGAGTTTCTGTCCCCTTCCAGAGCTGGGACCAAAATCTTGGGGTCCTCTGCCCTTCTGTTATGCCCACCACAGTGCCCAACCCATACCTTCTAAAGTCACAGACACATCTAACTCAAATAGCAGCCCATTGCTTGGGATATGCCCAGAGCTTTAATCTCCTTCACTGGTATTTCTGCTTTCTCGAGGGTGACTTGATGCCCTGATCCCCAGTCCTACAAAAGTCCTTTCTTAACCAGTCCATATTAGAGACAGAGACATGGTGTCAGATGGGGAATAAAAGTCCTCCAAAACCCCCAAATCCCTACAAAGGTTTGCACTGCTTTCAAGTTCTTAGAGGTTGCTAAGCTTGCACCTTACCGATCACAGCTTCTGGAACATATGTCTTGCCCAACCAAAGGACTCCCAAAAGCCTTATGGCAGTTCCTGGGCCTTGAATTTTCTATGGGTTCATGACCCGTCATCTCCCTTGCAGCTATTCCAGGAAAGCCTGCAGAATGTCCTGCAGCATGTTTTTAGTTTCTATCTCTTAATGTCCCCAAACAATTTCTATTGTTTGACAGTTACCATTATACTCAGGGGCAACAGGCCAACTGGATCCCAGTGGGTGTTTCCCCTCAGCACTGGTTTGATTGCTCTAACCCAGGGTCAGAACTCCCAGATAGAGGTTTGCAGTTTCATCTTGTAGAATGTCAATGCCCGATATATTCTCTGGTATTGGAGAGAGACAAACCTCAAGTTCTTGTGGTGGTGGTGGTGGGGGGACACTAAATTAATCAAAGAACTTTCTTAAACATAACCATTTGCTCTCTGCAACCATTGATAGTGTTGAAAACTTCTGAGGGTTACCCGACAGGGCTGTCACTTCTGGAGGACCAGTGAGTAGTGAGTCCAACTTGAAGCCTCTGATTATCTTCAACTGCCCTCACGTGGAGGCAATCCTGGCCTGTATCTATACATGAGTGTGGGAAGCACCCACCCCAAATAGGACTGTATTCCTGAGGCTTCTGCGGGAGCAGGCAGGGTGTCAGGGATGGTAAGGGGCAAATGGAGCAGGTCTGAATCTGTTCAGATTTTATGGCTTTCCATAGGCAGTGAACACAGTGTTGGGTTGTCCTTTTTTCTGCTCAGGTGAGGTCCCTGCAGCAATGAGGTTAAACTACATTTGCTTTTGGATTATTTCTACTGGACCTTTACAGCTTATTGGGATAACCTTTAGATTCTATGGGTGATCTCTCTGTCTCAGGTCCTTCCCACGGCCTGTACCATTCCCCGGGATTTGTCAGTTTTCCCTAGATCAACAATGGATCGCCAAACATCATAAACATCTTGTCCCACAACTGGGCTCAACATGGACATGAGTGTCCATAACAGGTGTTGGGGGCAGACTGGAGTATCCTACTTTTCACTCTTGCAGTGAATGTGGCTGATCAGGGCCTTCAAAGACAGAGGTGGAGATTGCCTGTCTCATTCCCAACACCCTAAGCATTGTTGTGTACCTCCTCTATAGATTCTCATGGTTCTGTATGCCCAGGGAGGTGCCCCTCATTGGGCCAAACCTCACATCAGGCTAGGACAATCCAATCTATAAGGGGGTGAGTACTTTGAACCTTTGAGTGCCATGCAGGTGCTGCTGGAGAGCAGGTGTGTGGTGATGTTGCTCATTTTCTCTGCTTCCTGCCTAGAGAAATGCCATCTTCCCCATATCCCATAGGAGCACTAACCATGCTGGATACTTTCCCTGGCCTTTTGCTGGAACTTGGCAGCTGTATCAATAAGCTCAGTGGAAGTACATTCTTTCTTCGAGAACGTTTCCTCAATTGGAGGCTGCCCCGTGGGCTGGGGTTGTTGTGGTCCTTTTGCTTTCCTTTGTATTAGGGGTTGGATAGAGTGGGGCCTTTCGTTCACTTCATAGCATCTTCTTCTTCACTCTTCCCACTCTTCCAGACCTTCCACCACTTCGTATCCCAATCAGATTTTGTCACAACACTTGGACCTTAATTCTTAGCAGCTCACACCCTCCTAGCTTTTCGAAATGGCATGCAGGGTCTCCAACTTATCATCTTGCTCTCCCACCTTGTCTGCCAGCCCAGAGCTACAGAGTAGTAGACTCCCACATGTCCTTCTGTAACCTCAACTCATCTTCTCACTTTCTTTTTTTAAAAAATTATTTATTAAAAACATTATTATTGATGTATAGTTGACATTAATTTCAGGTGTACAACATAGTGATTGGAAAATTCTGTACATTGCTGCATGCTCATCACAAGTGTAGTCACCATCTGTCACAATACAATAGTATTATAATACTATCGACTATATTTTTCATTTCTGTGACTTATTTATTTTATATCTGAGCTTGGTACCTCTTAATCTCCTGTACCTTTTTTGCTATCCTTCCCCCCCACCTTCCTCGCTGGCAACCACCAGTTTGTTCTCTGTACTTACGAGTCTGTTTCTGTTGTTTCTTTATTCATTTGTTTTGGTTTTTAGTTTCCACATATAAGTGAAATTATATGGCGTTTGTCTTTCTCTGTCGGACATAGTTCACTTAGCATGATATCCTCTAAGTCAATCCATGTTTTTGCAAATTACAAGATCTCATTCTTTATTATGGCTGAGTAGTGCATTAGATCAGCTGGCATTGTCAGGGATCACTGGACTCGTGTGGCAGTTCACAAGCATCTGACATGTGGGCCACCCTTCCCCACATAGAAGTCAATGGCCAACTCAAGATTTCCCCCAAGGAGGCCTCTTTCCTAAAGTCCATTTCTTTGGTCTCCTGGCTGGCTCACCAAGTGTTAGTTTGTAATCTTGGGAGCTTCCTGGGTGGAATCTGGAACTGCTCCCTTGCTCATGGGAGGGCCCCCTCCTCATACATAGAAGGCAAGGAGAGATAAAAGAAGGCAGACCATTCCAGATTGCTAGGTGGCAGGTTTAATAAGCAAAGGGAATTACATATGAGGCTTATCTTGAGCAGCCATAAGACAAGTACATCTCCACACCCACCCACCAGAATCTTAAAAGTTTACATAGAGGTCTTAACTGGATTCAGCCACATATACTGTCCAGATGGTCTCAATAATACATTACTCTCTCAAGGCTATGTCCTTGGAACAGCTCCCAACTGTGGAAACAGTGGGCAGAATGTACATCCCAAGGACAGGGGAGGGGTTAAGGAGACTTCAATTGCCTGAGTCCAGCTTGAGGATCAACTGGTGGTCATGTCCTCTCGATGACCTCCTCCAACACGCATATACACATGCACACAAACGTACACACATGCACTTCCTTTCTCCTCACGGCTTTATTTTCCCTTCAACATTCATTACTAATATTATATATTTTACTTATGCTTTATAAGTTAAATACCATATATTTTATTTATCTTCTATTGTCCACCTCTTTCACTAGGGTGTAAGTTCCAGAAACATAGGGTGTTTTCTATTTGTCCCTGGAAGAGTTCCTAACACATAGTAGGCACTCAAGAAAGACTTATTAAATTAAATTAATATGATGGGGCTGGGTACGCTTCAGTGGCTTATCTTCTATCTCCAATTATGATCTGATCTGAAGGGTTGGGTCAAAGGAGGTAAAAGCATAAAGGAGGAGAAAGAGAACGAAACAGTAAAGTGGGGATTCTGAAAGTAGTTTCCTGTCTCTTACAAATAAGACCTTGCTCTCTTGCCATAACCACTGACAGGAAGCACCAGGAAGCATGGAACTGTTCCTGCCAGGACTTCCAATGTACTGTCACGAGGGGCTTCACTCTGAGAAAATTATCTCAAAACAGTATCAAATATAGTATCATGTTCTACATTAAAAATCATTGGCGTGGCAAATTTGGAATTAGCTGAAGAAAATGGAATTTCACACACTCGTACTGGCTGAGAGAATAAAAACAAATGGTGGTTATAACAATAGGTACTTCTATAGATTGAAAGTTAAAGAATCTTATAAGAATGGAGCCCAACTCAATATATATGTATTCAATGCACAATGATAAAGACACTGATCTTGCCAAGGACTCATTTTGGGTTTGGCTCCCACTTTTGGCAACAGGTAATGCCCATCTCTTGATATAACAATTGAGCTGAGTCTACTCCTATGACTGTAATGTTATTTTTTTCTTTGGAAGGATCATATTAATCAAGACCTGTTAATTCATGAATACTTGGAGTGTCAAGGAATTTGATAAATAAGCTAAGACTGATCTTAGAATCTGTGATGAGACATGGGTGGGCTTATGTCCTGTCAAAATGTGGTGTGTAGACATATAAGGGAATATTAATCAGCCTTAAAAAAGAACGCAGTACTAATACATGCTCCCACATGGATGAACATCGAAGACCTGATGTGAAGTAAGCCAGACACAAAAGGACAAATATTGTGTGATTCAACTTATAACAGGTTCCTATAATAAGCAGACTCATAGACAGAAAGTGAAATGGGAGACCGGGGCGTAGTGGAGAGAGGAATGGGGAACCACTGAGTACAGACTTTCTGTTTGGGAGGATGAAAGTTTCTGGAAATGGATAAGGGGTAGTGGTCACACAACCCTGTAAGTGTACTCAGGTCACTCAATTGTACACTTTAAAATGACATATTTCATGTTATGCATATTTTACTGCAATAAAATAATCCCCACCTCCACAAAAAGAAAAAAAAAAGATTCCAGGACACAGCCAATGAATTAGTCCCACTTCAGTGCATTCCAATTTTCTAAAAATTGGGATATTTGTTAACAGAGGACAGTTTTTCCCAATGAGAATAATTTATTATGTTTCCTTTATCAAGGCATGTAACATTTTCCACTTGGCTTTGTGGAAGCTTGAAATGCATGTTGCGTGCCTTGTAGTGAGTTAAGGAAATCGCTAAATCGCTAGGAATTAGAGATTTGCAAGGCAAGAGTTCATTGTTGGCCCTAAAAGGGCCCCCTGCTGGCCTGTCAGCCCCTCCTTGGCAGGAGCAAGGCCTGCCACGTACCTATCCACTCTCCCGGAGCTGAGCTGCTTGCAGAGTAATTGTGTGTCAAATGAACAGGGACCCCGAGATTTGGTGCCCTTCTCTTCTCTCACCTCCAGCCCACCTCCTCTGTAGCCTTTCAGCAGCCATGAAATTCACTAATCGGCCATTATTCCTTCCAAAGATAATAGCAGAGCCCTGAGACAAATATTTTCCTCATCTAAAGAAATTACAGTATCGGCGTAGAATGTCTGACACTGTGATAGATGGTGGTTTGGGGGGACAGAGAAGGCCTGGAGCTGATTTTGGCCGAGGATGTTTGCTTGGCCGCCTCCTTTGGCCGACCTTGCCTATCTCCAGGGTGAGAATGAATGATGGATCTGCATGGAGGCTCTGCCGTGAGGCGTGAGCCCTGCAGCCCCTTCATGGATGGATGTGTGGGGACAGGTGTCATTCTGAGGAGGAAGCACATGGCAGGGCAGCATTGGTTTGCTGCAACAGTCTGCCCACACTCTGGCCTTTGCAGTGAGTCACCACCAGCTATTACACGGTCTCTGGGCGCTGAGATATGCTGGCCTCTGTTTGAGGTACATGGGAGATATTACTTCTCCAATGGAGAGTTAGAGGTAAACAAATAGATGTGATTTCTTCCCAGTAGAAGGCAGCCAAGATGATGAATGGTGGAATTAAGAATCATTGGTATTATTTATGATCCTGGTACAAAGCCTCGACAGCAATCTGTGCAGTCATCACATGCTTGCAACTTATATTTAGAAAATAAACAGCAGAAGAACAGGGAGTTGAATAACATCAGAAAACTAAAGGAGAAACTTTTCCCCAAATCCAAGGCAAAATGAGACCCTGGGTGATCATTTCTCCTCCGGCTGCATAGCCTATGATTAGCCACTAAAGAAGAACCTATGAGATGTGCTCATCAAAAATGAATCTACATTTCCTGGTTGTTTACTGAATGCTTATAAAAATATCATTTGCACATACCATTTTATTAGAAGGAACTGTTTTATGCTGTACTTAAACCTTTTTCTTCCCTCAGTTTTAGGTTCATGCACAGATGTTAATCCAAATGATTTCATCTGACTTATAATAATCCTGCTTGGCTTTCTGCATCTTCCCCCTCCCTCATCTGTCCTGGCAACTGGTGAAATGCTAGCGTAGCTGGAAAGCCAGAGAAATTCCCTGAGTGCTATTGAAATGCAGCAAAATCTCGTCCTGGAACCAGCAGTGTGGTGACCAAGGGGGACAAGACAATAGCTTTCCCTGATATATTGTTCCATCACCACTCCATTGTTCTTACTTTCTGTCCTTTCTTCCTTCTCTCCTTGGTTTTAACCTGGAAGTCCCTGGACTTTAATACCCTCGTGGATAACATATCCGTGGATCCTGTGACAGGGGACCTTTGGGTTGGATGCCATCCCAATGGCATAAGGATCTTCTTCTATGACTCGGAGAATCCTCCCGCATCAGAGGTTAGTTTGAAAAATTAATCAGATCAGCGACCTTATTCCCTGCTGTTTCCTGGTTGGAGACATAAATCTCAATTATATGTGCAAATAGAAGGAAGGACGCGGATAGATGATCCAAATGATGAGATCTAAAAAGGAGTTTGACTCTGGGAGGCATTTTAGGCAGAGTCTAGGCAGGAGACAGATGGTACATTTAAATTGGATAATTTGAGGGGATTTAATAGGGGTCCTCTATACAAAGATGGGGGTGCATGGAGGGAATGAGCAAAAGGTAACACATTCCCCTGGGGCTAGCAAGGGCGGCATGAGATGGTCACCAGAAATCAGACGCAGAGTGGGAGAGGGTCCTCTGAAGGGAACGTGGCCCTTAGTTCTGGGGCATCGGCACCCAGTAAGGACCCTGCAAGGAGGAAGCCTTGTACACCCTCCCTCTCTCCTTTCCTCCCTCCCTCCCTCCCTCCCTCCCTCCTTCCCTTCTTCCCAGTCCTTCCATTCCCCTGGTGGTGGTGCTGCTGCTGCTGCTCCTTGGTCAGCCCTGACCCAGAACTGGGAGGCAAAGGAGACTTCAGACTTTGGTACGAGTTTCAGCAGAGTGGGGGGCTCGGTCAGGGTAGCCAACACTGGACTGGAGCCTGTGCCCTTACTTCAGTAATGAGTTTCTCCAGCTTGGGAATTCACAAGAGTTTAGGGTCGCCTGCATGGCTCAGTCAGTTGAGCATCTGCCTTTGGCTCAGGTTAGGATCCCAGGGTCCTAGGATCCAGCCCTGCATCAGGCTTCCTGCTCAGTGGGGAGCCTGCTTCTCTCTCTCCTTCTGCCACTCCTTCCGTGCTCTGTCTCTCTCTGTGTCAAATAAATAAAATCTTAAAAAAAAAAAAAGAGTTTAAAAAGTGGAATGTACCACAGTGCTATGGTCTAGTCATTTGCTTGCTACCTGTTTTTAACTTTAACTCCCCTCTTTCCATGTGTCAATATACGCACAGGTTAACATAGTGCGGCAGTCCTAATGTGCAAAGAGCCATCTTCTCCAAACTTTTCCTGCAGGATGGGAAGATCAGTCACTTACTGGAATTATTTTGGCTTAAAAGACCTTTCCTTCCATCTTAGTTATAGTACCCAAAGACTCCATTCATTCTCATGGTCTTTATTTAGTGGACTATTTGGGCAGTACAACAGGAATTTAAAACTCACTTTGCTGTACACATTTGAACATTTGCTGTGCCTCATCTTGGGTTTTCTATTTTGAGTTTTTCAATATGTATTTGTTATATTTGTTATTTACATTAAATAACCGATATAATTTTTGACATGGTTTACTGCTATGTATTCTTTTTAAAGCTAGTTTTAAGAGTCAGTCTCATTGCCACCCACTCACCCACACAAAAATTATATTAATGCTCATATCTCTCAGATTAAAAAACCCCAAATGAAATGTGCATTTCCAATTACTGTATGGCCCTCCATACCCTTTCTCTCTAGGTTTACAGGACAATCGTGATTATGTTTAATGGCAATCCTTTGTGCCTTTTACTGGTTCTTAGCTATTAGGATTGCCGTATGGTTTGCTTAACAGAATTGAAGAAATGTATGCTGTGGCGTGTTCACTGTTCAGAACAGAGCAGAATGTTAGATTCTAATTTGTTCCTGCTTGTTAGCTCATCTGGTGAACTTGGGTCATTTGCTATAGCATGGACTTGGTTTGCTGTTCTGGAAAAAGTACTTCCTTTCTAATGATGGATCTGGTAAGGAATAGCAAAAAAGTAATAACAATCTATTATCTAATGTGCTGCCCCACAGAAGACTGACTGACTTTTAGTAGAAAGAACCTCACTTAAGCCCAGGTGCACCGTCACCTATTTCCCAGTGAGTAACTACATCTGTTTTTTGGGCTGGCTGTTTTTTTTTTTTTTTTTTTTTTTTTTTAAAGATTTTTAAAAAATCTTTTTTAAAGATTTATTTGAGAGAGAGAGAAAGAGAGAGCGAGTGAGCATGCACTTGTTGGGGGAGAGGCGGAGGGAGAGAATCTTTCAGCAGATTCCCCACTGAATGCAGGTGGGCAGGGCAGCTGTTTTAAAGAGGTCCTTTTTAATGCTCCCATTGACCCTTTATATACACGCACTTGCGCCCCCATAGTCTGCTGTATTTGGTGTTTTTGTATACAAGTATCTTTTCTTCCAGTCATTGTATTTTATCCTAAAGGCTTCAGAATGATAGGAAGTTAGAGTTGAAAAAAAACTTAATCCAGTCCCATGCACCTTGTTCTAGAAATGAAAAACAAACAAACAAACAAACAAATGGGAAGGTGAAGGTCAAAACATGACCCCAGGGCCTCTGCCTTACAGGGAGCTCTTTACAGTACTGTGGATTATATGAAATTGCCATTTTACTTGCCAGAAGAGTCAAATATTGGCTACTCCATGTGATCAGCTTTGCACACTACTATGCTGTTTTGTTTTTTAAAGATTTTATTTATTTATTTGTGAGAGACACACAGAAAGGCAGAAACATAGGTAGAGGGAGAAGCAGGCTCCCAGTGGGGAGCCTGATGTAGGACTTGATTCCAGGACCCCAGGATCATGCCCTGAGCCTAAGGCAGATGCTCAACCACTGAGCAACCCAGGTGCCCCTATTACACTGCTGTTAAATGACACAATCCTATTTCTGCTCAACTAGAGGGAGGAGACTCAACTTAAAAATCTTATATGTTGAGCGTTGCAGTCTCAAGTTCCGAAGAAAAGCTGAGTATGGTACAGAGAAAATTTTTTTTTTAATTGCCAGAATTTAAAAACCAAGAATTAAGTGTAAGCATCCAAATTCCTAGCTTGGGATCCCTGGGTGGCGCAGCGGTTTGGCGCCTGCCTTTGGCCCAGGGCGCGATCCTGGAGACCCGGGATCGAATCCCACGTCGGGCTCCCGGTGCATGGAGCCTGCTTCTCCCTCTGCCTGTGTCTCTGCCTCTCTCTCTCTCTCTGTGACTGTCATAAATAAATAAAAATTAAAAAAAAAACAACAAATTCCTAGCTTATCTATAAATACACAAAACTGGTCTGAATTCTAGCATGGCAGGCATTCGACTATTACTAGCAGCTCCCCTGTGCCCCCTACTTAGCACAGTCCCTCCTTCTTCAGGGTCTCACACCCAGGCTGGGCTACTCACTCCTACCTCTTCCGTAGTCTGGCAGGCTTATGTGTCTATCTCTCTTCAAGATGAGCTGATTAAAACCTGTCATTTTGGGCAATAAGGAGACCAGTGTCTTATATAAAGAGTAATTTTGGAACAAAATCTGATTTATCAACAGGCTTCTTATTATGGAGAAGCTACCCATCTTTAAAGTGATGTTTTTGAGTGACTTTAAAAGAAATCTTAAGCTAACATTATTTCTTTGCTTAGGTGATCCGAATCCAGAACATTTTAACAGAAGAACCCAAGGTTAGAGTGGTTTATGCAGACAATGGTACAGTGTTGCAAGGAAGTACCGTGGCCTCTGTGTATAAAGGGAAACTGCTGGTCGGCACTGTGTTCCACAAAGCTCTTTGCTGCGAGCTCTAGCAGGTCAATTTGCACCCCCATGCCACAGACACTGTGAGCCCGCCATTTCAACTGCTTGCCACTTCCCCGGGGCCACAGTGATCTCATCTAAACAGTGAATCTGACCCTGAATTGGACATGTGGAAGGATGAAAGTGCTGTTTAACTGGGAATGGAATCAATGCATAAGGCTTTTTTTGAAAGTACTGTAGCAAATCAGTCTAGAAATACTTGAAAACCTCATTTACCAATAAAAATCCTATCAATAAAGTGGCCAGCATTGCTGTGTCGGTTGTCAGGCCTTCAGTCATTTAACTGTGTGTGATCCGAAAGTACTTTCCCTAAAGTGTGTGTTGCCTGAGAGCACATGAACTTTTTTGCTGCCTTGATGAATCTTGTTCAGGAAACAGAGGAGCAGGATGGCCTCACATGTTGTCCCAACCTGCCGTCCTCACTCCGGGGCTCTGGTTCACCTGCTGGGAAACTTGATGTGCATAGAGTCCCCGCCAGACATACCTCCTTAGCAAAGCCATGGGACACACTGGTACAGTCTGACTCCTATTTGCCTTTCTTTGTGTTTTGTTTTTTTTTCCCAAAGATTTTATTGTATTTATTTTAGAGAGGCAGAGAGCAAGAGTGAGAGAGAGGATGGGCTGAGGGAGAGGCAGATGGAGAGGGAGAAGCAGGCTCCCCGCTGAGCAGGAAACCCCATGCGGGGCTCAATCCCAGGACCCCAGGATCATGACCTGAGGGGAAGGCAGATGCTTCACCCAGGCGCCCCTACCATTTACCTTCTATGTATGACCTTCTCAGTAAATATAAACCTAATTATCCCACTTCTCCTTTTACCTGCACTTACTCAATTCTCTGGTAGTGATGTTGTGTAGGAAAATCTTAATATTCTTGGGAGTGTCCATTATCTTAGCATAAACATTTTAGTTTCTTTGACCCAGTGAAAAGAAGACTTTTGTTTGCTTCAGTGATTGAATACAGAATGGAGTCTATCATCGATTCAGGTAAAGCTAAATGCCCCAAAGTATTGTTGATACAAGTGATGGTGGTGGTTTGGTTGTTCTTTTTAAGTAGACTCGACACCCAACCTGGAGCCCAACATGGGGTTGAGACCTGAACCCCCTGAGATTGAGACCTGAGCTGAGATCAAGAGTGGGATGCTTATCCTATTGAGCCACCCAAGGCCCTCCCCGCTACCTTTTTTTCTATTGTAACTTGCAGGGGAGGCTTTGAAGAAAATAGTAGAAAGGCAAACAAAAACATTTAAAAATCAACAGCCTTGGCCTATCTTTTGAGGGACAATGATTAGGAAGAAAAGATGACTTTTGTCATTTTCTTATAAAAGCTGGTATGAAGCGGTTACCTGTCTTTGTCTCTTCTGAAAGTATGACTTCCAGGCTGGATTATTTCTCTAGGATGCTCAAGCAGTCATGTTAGAAACAAAGTTCTTCTAAGGCATTTGCCATGATGATGGTCTAGCATTTTGGGAAAAAATTGCTGATAAATTGAAAACTGCCAACACTTTAAGGCTACTAACTTAAAGTAAGAAACAAGAAGAACATTTTGTCTGGATCAAAAAACACTTCTCCTCACATCAGATTAGAGTTATTTTAGTCACGATTTCAGTGAGCCTAATGTCATGTGCCCTATGAGTGCTCAATTATTCAGTGATACTGTTCACAGCCCTTGAAGCTGGATTTTCTGAAATCTTGTTTTGAAACTATTGCTAGCTGTTGGGCTTATGTTGAAAAAGCCACATATTTCCTTTAAAAAGAGTTGCTTGATATCATCAATGAAATAACTATACTGTTTTCTCTTGTTCTTGACAGAATAAACAAATTTTGCCCCCAACCCACCCAACAGGAAAAGAAAGCAAGTGATTCAATTTGACACAGCATCCACTCAAGATCAGTCAAAAAGGGACACATGCTTCCCCTCGGTGAGGGGTTTTGTAACACACTCCGAGGAAGGGAAAAACCAGCTTATTTCATTTATTTGGTGCCCAAGGCTTAGTCACAGATCAATTATGGTTCATGTGTGTATGTGTGTTTGTGTGTGAGACAGAGAGAGATAGAGAAATTAATACCCCTCATTTGTTATATTCAAGTCTTCAGAACATTTAAGGTTTTAGAAATAAAATTGCTGCTTAGAACCCGGTACTGTGGGCCAGGTTGCCCCCAAGCCTACCCCTCAGCCTGCCCTGCGCTGTGTGAGGCCTGCTGTTGACTGCCCCCCCCCCCCATCACAGACCCTCATGGGCCCCACAGGGACCGGAAACGCACAACAGGAACTGGAAGGCGGGTGAGGGAGCTTCTGGTGGAGCATCTTTCACTTCATGCCCCGTTCCATAATTGTGCTTTCATATGTAATTCGAGCTGCCAATTTACACTTTACCGGGGCTAAAGCTTATTTTTAGTTACATTTCCATGGAAAATGTGCACTTTGCTCTTGATTGATAGATATATTTTGACAGTTAATGCAGGTTTACCCAGTCAAGGCTTGTTTTAGTTGAAGGTGAAAATGGAAGAGGAAAAAAAAACCTTACTCAGACAGATGTCCATATTTCTCTTTTTATTGCATTCGTTGTCTAACAACAATAATACTCATTGGCAAGAAATTTATTTACACTGACAAATTAAATTTAATCACAGGTATTTTTAGATTGGTCAGAAAACAGAGGGCCGTTGTGATAGTTTGCTTTGAATGCCTCTGAAAACCAAAGAGTAAGAAATGTCGCTTGAAACGGAACAATCTAGAGAAAGTACATATTAACCAAGCACAAGAGAACAATTCAGACGTGGCACTATTGTCTCTTCCATGCAAATGATCAGACACCAAAATGCACAAATTAAAAGTTTCAGATAACATGCTATCCATATTTATTGGACTTAAAATGATTTTTCAAACAACTCTTTTCTTTTAGTGATATATAAAGAAAGATTAAAATAAATCAACTTCTTACAATGGAACAGAATTCATTCTCTCTTGTTTCTTTTTTCAGCTGGATCGTTTTGTTAATGATATGTAGCAGGCGTACTAGTTATTTAATTGCAACACCATTAAAAAATATAAAAGCAGTAGTGATGACCATAAATAATATTAAGGGAAACATATACGTATACATACATACACACATACATATATACATATATATGTATATATACATATACATATATACACACACATATATATATATATATATATATATATATATATATATATATATATACTTAAGGGGTTTTACAAAGCATTAACTAAACCTGATGTTGTTGGAAGGTGTTACCTAGCTGGAGTGCCTATCAATTCCCACTTTTCAAGGTAATTTAACTATTTGTGGCCAATTGTTCTTTCATGGATGAAGGATTAAATCCTTCAAAGAAAAGCTGGGTAGGTGGGTAAAAGAGCTGAAAGAAAGAGAAATGTACACCTTCCAACAACACACTCACACCCATATCCACTTGCATTATATTTGGCAATGACCTAACTATGCCATCACTCCACAAAAGAAGTAAATAAATGATCATGTGATGGCAAAAGTGCCATCAGAGAGCCAGTAGTTAGTGACTTAAGCATCACAGCTACCAAATACATCATTGCAGAGCATGAGCGAATGCACAGTAACACATGGTGCAATTTTTAGCCAAGGAAACTGCGGTCCACAGTTGAAATGCCCAAAGCTGCATAAATTTCTGAGGTTCAACTCAGCAATGTGCAATCTTGACATCAAAAGCATTAACCAAACATTTGAGGAAACTTTATCTTACTAAAATACCAAGTATCTAATAAATCAATTTTACCAAAATATATAAACATGTAGAAGGATAAGTGCATTTAGTAGAAATACTTACATTAAAAAAATCTCTTAAAATCTTATGAGCCATTCAATGTATACACACACAAAAAGTGGCAATAAGGCTATGATTACTGCTTGGGGGTCCTAACTGACATTACCAAGTTTCATATACTATATATATATATATATATATATATATATATATATATATATATATATGCAATGTAATTGCTGTGTGTGTGTGTGTGTGTGTGTGTGTGTAAGGTGGGAATATATTCACACATATGTAGTTCTGTACATCTACACACGTGGCATGCACATTATTGAGAAGTTGCCTCTGGTTCTCTTATTCTTTACCTCATATTCATTCTTGAATCTCTAGAAGTTTTGGGGTTGGGGTAGGGCCAAAGATTGGAAATCATCACATTTCTTTCCTTCCCCACTCTGTAGATCTGGAAGCAGGTCACACGCCGTGCTTGATCCTCACCACTCATGTACGTGAGCCTTCAAGTCACAACATTCCCTCAACACATCCACACAGATGCTCACACACAAGCACTTAAAGACTCTGTTTACCATAGGGTAGAACTTGATGCTTTTATTTTCCAGGGGAAAACTGATTCTGTAAGGTTTTTCTTTGCCCTCTAACTTCCTGGTTGTATATATTCTATGCCGCTACTATAAGTTACTCAAATACTACTGGTGTACTGTGTGGTATTATTTTTTTCCCCAGTGTTTTGGACCAAGGCTAAATTTCCTGAGACTTTAAATCCCTAAGACAAATATATATATATAATCTGCCTATGTAGCCAGGCTGTTTTTCAGGAATGAGTCACCGAAACACATTTGTATTTCCTACAACACAACTATCTTTTGAGAATTGACTCCCTACTACCCTCATTATTGTAATGAAGAAAATTCTAGTAGAAAATATGCACATTTTATTTCTGGACTTCATCCTTAAATGCTTAGCTTCAAAATAGTACATGGGTAGATCCTTGACTAAAGGTAAATTTCAAAATATATTTTTAAGAACCCTGGACTTCTCTTTTCCATTTTACCTTTCATTCAGAAAGTGCTGCGGACTTAGCAGTAAGTAGGTGAGCACCAGCCACCAGAATGAAATGCCCCTCACCAGGGCCATACTGGGACAGGAAATTTAGTTGCTCAAGTGGAATTTGGTAATTCTTAAATATGTCAATGTATTGAGGGGGGCTATAACATCTCCAAAGTATGAACATTTCTTTTAGAATGGTTAGGACATCTCCCTTTAGAATCTTCGAACACTGGGCTTCTTCTCCTAAAGCTTGGTCTATACAATCTTTAGCATTTAGAAATGAGTTAGAATATCCATATAGATGCAATTTTTTATTTACCTTTTAAAATACAATTTTAAAGCACATGTTGATCCTATTACACAAAGAATCTAGATGAGAATTCTTTATCTTCAGCAAAAACCATAAAGACTAATTAAGGTGCTAGATCCAACAACCTGTGACTATTTTTGTAGCTTGAGCCTGGGATGGCTTAAGCTTTGGGGCCAGAGACTGACACAGGATGAAAGGCAGCAGCAAGAGTTATTTGGTTCCTCCCCTATCCTCCTGCCACTTTGTTTCCAACAACAAAGAAGCACAGAGTAGGCATTTCCATTTCATGCCCCTTAAAAGCTAAGTTTGGAGTGAGCACTATCATACTGAGGTCATGAACCCTTACCGGTTAAAAATACTTCTGTAATGTTGAGGGCTGGTAATCCCCCACCACCCAAGCTAAAGGAGGATAACACAGAATGATACCTTCATTGTCATGAAATTAACGATAGACTTCATCAGTGTGACCCAATGGGAAAAATTAGGTTTCTACCCTAATGTATCACTCTGAAGTACACTTCTGATTCACATAAAAAAAGAAAAAAAAAAGAATGAAATAGCTATTACATAAACTGTAAGTTACTTTAAGGGAGATGGTCTTAAATAATCTGTTATAAAACCTGAAGTCCTTTAATGGAAAACTCTGCCCCAGACATTCAGCTCATACAACGCTCCCTGTCTACAGCTTGGCCTCACCACACATTCCCTAACCCCCAAAGCATTACCTATACCCCAAAACAATTTGGCTGTTGTTAGAGTTATACTGAGCTGTCATTTAGGGAATATAGTTCATAGTAACCAGATATTCCCTTTCTGTTCATTTTCTGATAAATAAAAAACTGCAGAGTTTTTAAGGTCCATAAAGCAACAATTCTATGTTTAACAGTATGGATACCGAAAACCACTAGCACTAAAGTGGGTGTTGTTGAAGACACTGGAACCTCCATTAGGTATCATGCACTAGAGTCAAGAAAAGAAATAATACGAAAACAAAATGTTCATAAGATCTGAGGTCCTGCACTTTGTTTTCATACTCTGATCAATCAGTTTACATTTTATCCTTGGCTGGACAGTCAAATCAAATGCCTTTTACGATTTCAGCAGTTGTAAGTAGTAATATTAAAATAACTCTGGAAGACCTAAAATTACTGTAACTTAACTTAAAAAAAATCAAAATAGTCATAATATAAAATAAATGATTTGAGGAATAATAATTTGATTTATAATATTTTCAGTTGGTCATTGGTCTAAATATTGGGAGTGTACAAATAAAGTTCAAGAAAAATACTTTTAAGACATTTAAGAAAATGTAATATAATAGAGATCATAAATTATGTGCAGAGATTGAGACTTACAGACATTTCCAGTATGTACAACCATTTTTAAATATTACCGAAGTGTAAACATAACTTAAGATAATCATCCTCTATTTCCACTCTTAAAATGAATACAGAGCAAAACTTCCAGTGTGATCCAAATCACTTTTTTCCCCACAGATAAGCAAAAATGGCAAAAAACTTACAATAGCAAGCACTAGTATTACCAGATTTTGACTAATTTAGTCTTTTAGCATTAGAAAAGATCTGCTGAATTTTATAGTTCATAAATAGTGGTTCTTTGTTTCTCAAGATATTAATAAATAGCAAAGCACCACACATCTGAAATATTAATAGAGTATCCAGTATGGCAGTTTCATTATCATACACCAAATGAAGATAGTCAGAAAAACATACATAGTGACTTTAATAATTGTGAATCACAATGTTACTTTATATCAATGTTTTAGAGCATTGACTGAATAATCTTTACTAGGGACAAAAGGATGGGTACAGACAATATGCGCTCACTATAACAGGCCTTAGGGAAAGAACAGAATTATAAGTTTCTAGTCTAGCCAATTCCAGATTTCAGATAAGCAAGCCAAAAAAAAAAAAAAAAAAGATTGAAAGAAAGAAATTAAATTAAATCAAAATTTTAAAAAGTCACAAAGTCCAAAAAATGAGATGGTGCTATATGGGCAGGAGCCCTTTTACATTATCTGTTACCTGTAACCTTCAACAAAAGCCTTCCCCAAGCTCTGTGTGTACATTTCTAGGGTAAGATATGGACAGAGACCCCCACCCCTACTGTGTAGTAAAGGAAGTAAAATACTAGTTCAAGATTTGTCCGGCCTCAACTCTTATTTTGAAACTCGTCCCTTGGAAAGTGGATGACCTCATTTTTATATCCAACGCAGCAAAGACAACCAGAAACACAAGCATAAAAAGCAAAACAATGACAAACAACATCCGATCATTTGAAATTTCTCAAGATGAGTTGATTTTCTCCTTTTTCTGCCCTAGTCTCCTACACTTGAATTAGTTTGATGAAACACTGAAATCCTTAATACTGGCTTGAAAATAAGCATGACTGTCTCCGCTGGTAGACTGCAGCCTGTGTGGATACTCTTACACGAACTTTACCTGTAACGTGGAAATCTCTTCAGAACGAAAGAAAATGGCTCAGAAAAACCATTCAAAACATCTCTAAAATGAAACCATCAACTCTCCTTTACAGGAACATTCCATGTGCTCGATAAAATTGCTTCTCTGGTTGAACGCTCCTCAAATCTGAATTTTCTCTAACTGGTATTTCTATTGGTCTTAAAAGGACATTTGTTAAAACACTAACTGAGCCCACTTGGGAAATCTTAAGTAGAAAATCTGTGACAGGTTCCTGATTGTGTCACAGTCAGGCTGAAGACTAGTCGGAATGTTCCCCAGGGGAGGAAACCTGAAAATGTTGGTTTCCTTAAAAATCAATTTCCTATCGAATTTGCTGGGGAAAGAGGAACTACGGTCTGTGTGTCGGGGTCGCTGACCCGCTGAGCGCGCAGCGGGAGCGGAGCAAACAACGGTCCCGGAGCCCGTGGCTGCCTTCACGGCTAACTCTAGGGGACAGCTGTCGCCCCCAGAGCCCCAAGGCAATACCCACATCCACATCCTGAAGGCTTCGGTTTCCTTCTGGAGTTAACAGGTAACGAATTCTTCTCTCTTTTTCCAATGCCCAGCGAACAGGAGAGGGCGCTTGCCTTTGAGCAGGGTACCCAGTCATGTGGCAGAGCACCCGTGTTTCTACAGTGGGGTCGGCTCACTGTCCGGACACAGAAATGAGGGGGGAAACTTGCCCACACAGCAGCGTAGACCCTAGAGCCCAGATCTCCTGGCAGGCCGGTGCTTGGGCCGCCCAGATCTGTGCCGTTGCCCCGTTTCAGGTTCCCAGACTGGAAGGTCATGGCGTTCCACTAACACCACCGGGCGTGTCATGCTTTTGTTGGGCAGGGTGACACTGGATCCCCTCTGTGAGACACCCACCCAATGCAGCCCAAGACGCTGGTAAGTAACAGAAGAGAAAAACACAGCTATTTTGCATCTTTCACAAATAAGATCCTTGGTTTGATAAGAAACAAAGGTGGCTTGGGATTATTTCGGGAGGTAAAAATTAAAAGTGTATTCTATCATTGCAGAAAATGCAGTTATGCCCCCATGCGGTTCCCCCGTCGGCCTAGAGCACGTTACCCCTGTCACGAGTTCCTTCGTCCTTTGCAGGAGAGCAGGGCAGGAGGAGGGGGAGAGCTGTCTGGGGTGCTGGGGGTAGAGGGAGGTGTGTTACTGCTCGCCAGCACCCTCTGACGCAGCGGTCATCTTTTCTGTCTTTTTAGATTTCCTCTGCATTTGCTCTTGTTCCTTCCTTCGCAGCTTTTCTCTTTGTTTTTCCATCTTCTCTTGAGCCTTTCGAGCCTTCTCCAGAGATACCTTCATTTCCTTGAGTTTTTTTTTGACCACTGCTCGGTCCTGGGATGACGTCACTCCAAGAGCCTAGGAAGGAAATACATAAACAAATTGAACTCGAAAACCAGTGGCCTCTCTTGCTTGGGAAGAGTTTGATATCACAATATGTTCAGACTTAAGAACTGATTTAAACATAATCAAAGAGGTAAAAACCAAGAAAGAGCTGCTTCCATTTGCCAAAAATCTCCATTCTTAGGGGCTGAGCTTTATTTGCTCTTTGAAGTCCCTCACACAGTACACCCTAAACCCCATTAAATAAATGCCTTCCAAATTCATATTTAATGGGTGAAGGAATAAAAAAGGCGGGGAGAGGGGCACAATTCTGCTTCTCCAACCTTTGGGCTATAGACATTTACAGGCAAAAGTATTGCTAAACTCGTCAATATTTTTAAAAGCTAGGAGTGGGCACCTGCTGCCACAGAGGGCTCCAAGAAGGGCAGGGAGGATTGAAGTGGCTTCCTGTTTGCCAATGCAGTCATTTACAATGAGGACCAAAAATGTCTTTGGGGCCAAAATACTCATGTCAGCAGGACCAGCCATTTTCTCCCTGTGGGCAGACCTATAAAGGAATCCTGTTAATGAGGAGGTTGCTTAGTGAGTTTGGAATTCAGAATAAGAGGAGTTGGTTGCGTACTTTTAAATGTTTCATGACCTTCAGAATCAACAGCAGGATGCATCCATCTCCCCAACAGGGACAGCCTTGTCAATGGGGCCTTCATAATCACACACTATTGATTGATCTCTAACCTTTTCAAGACTGTCAAGAGATACTCATCTGCTCTTCAGCCCAGCAGGGGGCTGAGGTTGAGGGGGTGGGGAGCTGAATGTGAGCTCTTTTTGCCCTTTTTCCACAGGGGTGGGTGCTCCCCTCAGTCTCTAAAAGGGATGGACTGGACAGGTGAAATGAGAGTGGGATGGAGCTGGGGAGACATGGCCTGCGCGTACTTGGGGGGAGAAAGTTCTGAGGAGAATGTCACCTCAGTTTTGGAGAGGCGTGCAGGGAGGAGTGGGGGTGGAGAAGAGATGAATAAGGAAGGAGAGACTCATGGATCTAGGTTTTAACTCTAATGTGATGACAGAGTTCACAATGGCCATTATTACAACTCATACTACACAGGAAGTCAGCAGAGTTCATACATGGACCATGTGTTGCTGGGCGGAAGCAATGAGAGGGAGTCCCTCGCTCTCCTACTCAGCAGCCTACTGTTTGATTGAGGGTCCCTGACCACTTTCCTAAACTCCATTTACTACTCAGAAATGACACAACGTCCTCTCTGCTGACCATTGATAAGAATTACCTCTCACATATGCAGAATGCTCTTGTTCTAGTGAAAACATTTCAGGTGCCATGAGCAACACAACTTGTACCTCGTAATCTCACACAGAGATAGAATTCTTTACCTTAAGTTTATTTCCATCCAACTGCAGGAGTTGCTCGCCAGTGATGTTTTGGGCACTGAATTCAGATACATACTGCTCCAGATTTAGGCTCATGAGCCAGTGAGAAACCTGCTGCACGCTCCATTCATGAACGGCCCGATTCTGACACTGACTGTGTTTGGGAGACTGTCCATCATCAAGGATCTGAGGTAGGAATGTTATGCAGTGTTGTTAAAGGACCAAAATGCTTATTATGCTAAAGGACCACGGCTTATTATGCTATCAAAAGGAATTTCTTGCCAACTAGAGCCACATTTATTTTAAACCATACAATGAATAAGCTAATGGTTTTAGTTGTGTGTGTAACACACACAGAAACACACGCAGTTATTGCCTACATTTTTTTAGGTATTTGGAAATCTAAAAATTTCCCCAGTAAAGCGGCGTTATTAATGCAGGAAGTTTAATACTGAAAAATACACTCCAATGTTGCAAGCCTTTACATTAGAACACTTTGGAAAGAGTATGAGATGCAGAAAACAAGTATTTCATTGATCTTCTATATGCAACGCATCATTCTGCGTGTAGCCTCTGAGAAGACATTAGAGGTACAGAAAAATACATTGACAAATATGGAGGGATCTTTCCCTTAGAAGAGGACAGAATTAAGTCCTCAAGCATTGTGAGGGGAAATTTTGCAGCCATGGTGTCACTTGAGCAGCAAGCGAACCCGTGAAGGAGGCAGGGCAGGTAATGTCCATAATGACTCTCAATAAATGAATAAGGTGAGGCTTAGCAAGTCTACTTGTTTGTCGGGAGCACATAGCTAGTAACTGGCAGAGCTTAACAGTTTGTAGTTTATTCCAAATCTCAAGCTCTGCCCAGTGTAGAACATCACTTTTAATAGTGCAGAGGGCAGCTTGGTTCCTAGAACCTCTAAACTGAGAGGCGATGAAGGCGATGACAGGTCTGGGAGGAGAGACAGGAGTCACCTCAGGGAACACTGACAAGGGGATGGGGTAAGCCGAGATGAAGGCAGAGGATGTGGAACAGAATGGACCGTGTCAAGGTAGTGGTGATGGGGGACCGATCGAGGGACCTTGCAGGTCGAACCTGGTGATCCTCTTGACTCAGAAACATCTTTTAAACTTAGGTAAAGACAAGGGCAGAGAGCAAAATGATTTAACATAAAGAAACCTTCCACTACAGACACAAGTATTCTTGTATAGTTTGAGTTTTAAATCATTTTGCAGAGAGAGAAGAGAATATTCAAACAATACCACAGAAGCCACCACATGCAGCCCACTGATAGCTCACCTCGTCATCTATCATATCCAGGCTCTGAGTGAGGGAGCAACAAAGGAATCAAAAAGAAAAGTGTTATAGAAATAGGAGGCACAACATACATAGTACAAAGATTTAAAATTAAAATCATGCCAAGCCTGAAGAGTATGGGCAGAAGAATTGAAGAGACAAAAAGTTTAAAAAAAAAATCATGTTAGAAAGAAGTAACTTAGAGCAAGAATGTGGAGCAACAATATCTTTATTTCCACTGTTTCTCTCCTTCCCACCCCCTGCCCTAAATACTGGCATTTCTTTCCTCTCCTTATCTTTGCAGCACTAAGTCCATCACTCATGTAATTTCCTGTTTCTCTGCAAACATTTATCTTCTGGGAATTCTTGGCAATGCTAATTTGACCCTGGCTTCTAAATAAGTGATCCTCACCCAGTTTTTCTCCCTTCATCACAGTGGTTCTCAATCAGGGGACACACACTACTCAGAGGGACCAGCAGAGCCCTGGGATAGGGGAGATGGTGGGGGAAGGGGGGGGGTGCAGTCCGTAAACTCCCACGTGCTTTCTGGGTTGTCCCTGTTTTTGCTCTCTAGTGCCCAGCCTCCCACCACCAACTCCCTCCCCCCTACCAGCCCCCAGCTCAGAGTCATCTCAGTTAAATCAGAAAGCCAGAGGAGGTCCCTGGAGAGCTGTAAAGGGGCTCAGAAACAATTCTTTGCCTTCATGTTGAGATAGGGAGAGAGAGATCATGAAGATTTCATACCAAACCTGAAACCATGGTCCTGATGATTTATATGCAAAATCTACTTAAGAACGTTTTCCTGGTGATAGGTGACAGAGACAATGCATGATCTCAGAAAGCAGGCATGTGTGAGCGCCTTGAGCGTACCTCATCTGATGAGAGTGCTAAGGACTGAGAAAGCCCTGGTGTTTTGGGTTCCGCTCCTAGGCCACTAAGGTCTGCAGAACTGGTACTGCTGGGACTGAAGTCATCGTTGAAGGTGAAATTCTGTAAAAATAAATGAAGCTGAGTGTTAAAGGAGCACAGTGAGTGAACTGGATGTAGGTGTATTTGCAAGTCCTAAAAAGGTTCTGTTTAAGTAATCTTTGAAGGAATTCATATTTGGTTTGGTGATGACCTTCAAGTGGCAGTGGTTGAGAACACTGTGCCTTTTGCAACTGTTAGGGAATTCTGGATGCTTTCTCCATCAGATGAAAGGATAAGTGTTTTGGAAAACTCGTTCTTCAATCCCTCTTCAAGGATACAGCATTCATTATACTCTGCAACTGCTTAGAGGAGTAATATTAATAAGCCTATCTTCTTTGACCCTACTCGCGATGAGTAACAGTGCAAGTAAAAATACAAGATGGTGTGGAGAGCCTGAGTTATTAGGAACAGATGGCCATCCATATTAGAAAGGTAGCTTGAGTACCCCCTGGGAAGGATCACTTGCTGTTGGTTGTGATAAATACTGTGAGAAATGGCAGATCCTCCCCTGGATATAACCTTCAAGATGATGAGTTCTGGGGGGAGGTCACAGTCTGACAATGCACTAGTAGTTACACGCTAAAATACAACTCTCACACAGCACCCGCAGAGCACCAGAGGGGCTGCGGAACAGATAAGCACCCGGGGCTGGTAGAGTTGAGGGCTGGGGCATAAAAAAAACTTTCCCAGAACTTCATTAAAATGTTCAGTGGATATTAAAGTCAAGTAAATTCACAATGACCACGTGGCTGCATTTGTGAAAATATTTTAAACCAAATCTGTAGTCTTGCTAGTGCAAGAGTAGGAGAATTATTCAAACTACACTTGTATTTCTCAAATCCAATACCAAAAATGTTTCAAGATCAAAGTGGCCTGTTGATGCCAAAACTTCTTTTGCTGGTAATTCTAGAACAACTGGCTTCTGAGGAACTCTAAGCCCTTGGCCAACACCATCTTGTTCCATATTCGGCTTCCTTAGGTCCTGGACCATTAGTTTTCCATTAGGTCCCCTTGCCATTGGGTTCAATAGGTTGTCAAAAATAACTACATGCCGGAGGCTGGAGAATTCAGTGCCAGATAAGCCCCAAGGTTTGCTAAACTCAGAAATGGAGACTAAATCCAAGCACACGGAGCTAGGCTGGGAGAACATGTAAGCAGGAAAGCATTTAACACAACACACTACTATTTGATATCGTCAACAGACATACCACCCCGAACCCTGTCCAAACCCTGTGAGCTGCTGACCTCAAGAAAGAGTTAAATTCAAAGCACATTAATCACACATTTCTGTTTGAGAAAGAAAAGCGAACATAGATAAAAGGAGACCAAACAACATGTGAAAGTTAGCCACCATATACGTTTCAATAAAATGTTAGATAAGGTTTGCAGCGTCATGCTGGAAATAACAATCATGTGTTTAAAAACAAACAACACCCATGCAATTATATTTTCTAATTCTGCTAAAGTTAAAGAACTTTGGTGATGACGTTATAAGTTTTTCAACATTTAGCTTTGATTTAAAAGTAGAAATAAGTAAGGGTGCTATGTCAGCATTGGTTTGTTTTAAAGAGTTTCATTTAGATATATTGAACATATATTCAGTCCCAAATTTATTTGTTTTCCAGTAAATCTCAAAGAGCACAGTAAAAATAGTCTTGTAATGTAATTTAGAGTGGAATACTTGGTAAACAGATCTATCATACTGTACCATGATTCAAATGCATCTTTCCCAGCATGGCTTAACTGTCAAACTGAGATTAAATAGCAATATGTGAAAAGACAGGCAAATCAAGGATTAACATACAATCTAGAATGGAACAGCATTAAAGAGGGTGATGGTTAAATGAGGCCTTCTTTTTCCCCACACAAGAAATACCATGCATGGTTTATTGCAGTGTTATCACATTGGTTTCTCAGGTCCAGAGTAAACACACAAGTTGAGAATGCTTTCCAAAGACTTTGAAGAGGAGGAAGGATTTGGGGTTTTTCTTGTTTGCTTTTTAAATCCATGTGTTTTCTACCTTGGACCCCTTTTTATCTGAAATTAGAGTTTCAGGAGAAGGCTGAAGGGGACTCATAGGTGAAGGCAGGTTCCTGAAGGAATAGGATCCTTTCCGGCTTTCATTAAACCACGAGAAAGGCATGCACGGTGAGCGCGTGGAGGCCTGAGGCGCCGGAGATGGCTTCAGTTTCCAGTGTTCCAGCCTGCCTCTGAAGATCCTGTTTTATGAAAAAAAATGCATATTACACAAAGGAAGGGCAAGTTTGACATTTGTTGAACTGAATTCTGAAGGGTCTCTGAATACAGTTCAAAGCAACAGTTTGACAAATTGTTCTACAAGAGAGGAAAAACTTTGCATTTTTGACTAGGATATTAATCTTAGTAGCTATCTTTTTTTGCATCATCAACGTTTTCATATCGCTATTGCCATAGTGAATTCTTATGAAATGTGCTCAATAAGTGGATGTGGGCGAATTAAGACCAGGGAGGGGCATGGTCTTTCTGGAACTGCTATCGGGTTAACCATCACAGCATTCCCCTTATTCGGGTGATATAGCTGTGCCTTACCGCTAGTGACATTAGCTCTTAGCCGGCATTCTTTCCTGGCCTTCTCTTAACTCATGCTTCCAAGAGTCTGGGACTTTAGAAAATGTTGTATTTAAATAATTTGGAAATTTCAGGGCTTATGATATTTTAAGCAAAACACACACCTTATTGGTTTTTCATCATAATCTGTGCGCCTTTTCCTAGGAGGAGACCAGAGCTTGTTTGGAGGTCCTAGCAGGGAGCACAGCTACTCGTGTACCTTGACCAAAGAATGGTCCTCCCTTATTGGGGAAGGTCTTCAACTGAGCACAAGGCTTCGAGAGGGACACATTCAGAGTGATGAGGAAAGAAGGGGTCCCGGTGTAGCCAGCTAGTTCGCCCTCACACTTCCTAGGAGGAGGCTGGACCGCAAGTCTCAACACTCTACTTGGAGGTCCAGGATCTTTTACCTCTTGAACACAAGGCCTTGGCCCTTCCCTTAGCCTCTATTTCTCCTCTATAAAAGGTGGATATTGTAGGTAGCTTATATGTGGTTGTTAAGAATTAAATGAATCTTGGGAAACTGTGAAAGTATAAAGTTTATGGTTATTATTTATATTTTAAAGGAGTCAAAGGCATTTGAGAAACACAGTTTGAAAGCAGATATTTTTATTAGTGCATGTACTTGCATATTTATATTTACTTCTGGTCAGAAAAAAATAATTATCAAGAGCTGAGGCAGGAATGGGCAGTTATTTCTTTGCATCTTGGAAGAGGTCAATATGTCCAAATGAGATTTGACACAATGCCTATTATTCGTTAGCTGTTGATGTCATGACAACAAAGAGATTCCCTTTCAATGAAAAGTGCCTCCACACTGCAGCTAGAAAACTCATTATCCACATGTATATTGGACTTCAGTCTTCTCACATCTAATTTAAAATATTTTGAAATATTTATACTCTTCAAATATTTTAAAATATATTTCAAATTACATAAACAGTCTAACTCCTAACAGCTTCTGTTTCTTTCCAATGATTGTTGTGAGACTCAGATGGGACAATAAATGTGAAAGCATCTTGTTAACTGCTTTGCAAAACAATGTACAAATGTAAAGGATTATAAAATTAGTGACCAAAGAGAATGGAGACATCAGTGAAGTTTTGGTAGAATACTGAAATCATAGGTTGGGTGAGTAAAATGGCTGGTCATTTAAAGATTTCAGAATACCTTATGATTATGATGGTGAATTCCTTTTAAAGAAAAACAATAAAGGGGACAGTAAGAATAACAGAGAAAGCCCAATGAGAGATGTGTCAACCTTCAATCTCATCTGAAACTCTAAACTAAAACAGTTCTGTATCCTGAAGTCTACTTACTTGCTATTAAAAGATGGGGTGGAGGGGGGGGGTACAATAACTGAACTTAAGAAATCATGCTAGCAGAGGCAGACTAGTCCCCTGTAAGAAGCACTTTTTATTCCTGGATGGTGGACCAGTGAGGTGTTTCCCAAACAAGTCTGATAAGAATCACCTGGGGCAGCTGCTCAAATACAGATTCTTGGGCACCTGGACTTACTAGAATCTGGGAGAGAAGAGGGGAAGAGTTTGCCTGGAATCTATATGTTAACACATGTCTGAGCTGACTCTTGGAAGTTTTTAGTATCTATATTTATTTCTATTATCCTGAATGCAAATATGAGGTTTCTGGAGAACAGATGACTATTTACTTACAGAAAATCATTGCACAGGCTCCCCATGTCCTAATTTCCTCTTTCCAGAGTGACAGAATGAAAGCCACTTGTCATCTTATACTTGGTCTACATTGTAAGTGAGGCATCTAAAAAATACCAATCTGGATGATTATATAGACAGGGACAGTAGTGCTGTCCCCACTTCCCCTATGGGAGAAGGAGAGAAATCTTATCTTCTTAATGTCAACAAACTCAAATAGGGAAGGGTCTTAGGTTCTTATCCTTCAGAAAGTAACATATGTCCTAGGGAGAGATAAGACCAGTCTCCAGCTTAATAAGCTTGGGAATGTCTCCATGAAGCTGGGTCTTATCCCCTCTCCCTATCCCACTCCTTGAAAATGAAACCACACACCTCATGAGAGGTAAATTTCTGCAGTTCTCACTATCTATCCAGTCATAATTTAACTTCTAAGGGTTGACTTTTTTTTTTTAAGGCTTGCCTGTTAAGCTTAGGTTCCACAGTCCAGTAAAAAAAATGCTCAGAAAGCTCTAACCGTGCAGAATCATATGAATATTTTTTCTGTAGTCCCACATTCTTATGATTGGACATGTTTGAGATAAACTGGGCCTAAGGGTTATTTCCCCTGTTATAAATTTCTGAATCAATCAATCAAAGTAGCATGGGAGGTTGTTTTTTTTTTTTAAGAGTTCCATCCATAATTCAAAAAGTTATAGTAGTTGCTTAAATACATGGCTATTGTTTTAAAGTTTATAAAGAGACCATAATTAATGACATGATTGTCTTGTCCTACTCCCAAGTGAATTTACCTTGTAATAATGCTTTTGGTACAACCACCACCATCCCCATTTTTTTTGTTTTTAATTAGGCAGGAAATAAGAATATTGCTGCCTACCTGCTCTCACTCTAATGCCTTACTAGAAAAGGACTTTTAGTTCAAATTCTGACCATGTAACATTTCAAACAAAATCCCAAGACAACATATAATTAAACCCTTTCATGAGAGTCTCACTGCCAGTAAAATAGTCAAGACTAATAATTCCATGAGGACTTTGAACATCTAGCCCCTAAGACAGGTCTCATAATGTGAGTGTGATGAATGACATCACAGAAGCTCAGCTTTGGGTCACACTCAGAGGCTTTCTTCCAGTTTTCTATACAAGATGATGGAGGGACTGGAGGACTTGTCACGTAGAAAGCCAAGAAAGCCCACTTCTAAGGAAACAACCAATGTCCTCACAACTGAGAACCACCACGTCCTGGAGTCCTTTGAAGAGAATTTTCCAGGTTTCCAGGAAGTCTCGCTATGCCCCTGCTGAGGCTCTATCCTGAATCCTTCATTTCTTTGTGCAACCTTGACTCCAAATCCCCATGAACCTATGTAACTTCCGTCTGTCTCCTGGTATCCTGAATAGTCAGTATGCTTCCATTTCCTTGGATCTAGAGTGCATTCATTAAAAAAAAGCAAACTCTCCATTACTTCATAATTTCAGATCTATCAGCTTACCAGACATGCTTTCTAAAAAAATATCAATTTCCTTTTGGACAATTTGAAATCTTGGGCCTCCACAAACAGCAGAGAGAATTTACTGACCACTCATCGTCTGTTCACTTGGTGGAGAAATCCATTAACATAACATAAAATTCTTCCTTCCTTCCCTCCTTGCTCTCCTCCTTCCTTTTTTCCTTCCTACCCTTCTTGCCTCCCTCTATTGACAGTTTTGACTCTGAGAGCAGATTATATGGTCTGGGATGCATAAGCTTCACAGAGATCCTTAATAACCCTTTGAAAAATCAAGATTGGTAGAAATGAGTGCTTCGTGGATCTGAAAGTAATTCCCAGTGGATCAAAATAGGTATGTGTTTTGTAATTCATCGTTCTTTAACTTGTACACTATCATTTTTGGTAAAAATGGAATTATAAGTCACTGATGTAACTGCTTGTTTTATTGTTAGGAACTGGGAAAAAGAATGGCTTCAAATTAAGTCTGTCGTATTAAATTGTCATGGGTGGGGGCGGTTGAGGTGGGGGTAATCATTGTTTCCTGGCATTTAAATAGTTCATAATTAACAACTTTACAGAGCAGTTAACCCAATTACATGCATCTTTAAACCAATTCGTCCTGGGGTCAGCATCCCAAAATTAAGTTGCTCAGGTAAACATTGCACAGCGGTTTTCTTTTTTTTTTTTTGGTTTGTCTTTGAATACTGGGTTTGTGAAGTATTCAGAACAAATTGAATGTCATCAAGATATAATTAGGAGTTCAGGAACTGCCAGAACAGAAAAAGTATAAGCAGAATATAGAATTCAAGCAGGTAGTTAAGGAGGTTAATTAAAGCAAGTTAGGTGTAATCAGAGGAAGGGCTGCAGACTTCCCTTTATTCAAATCAGATGAAGTCATTCTGTAAGGTTCTAACATCCATCAGGGAGACTGAGGTTGTAAAGTCAACCCCTTCAGAAGGGCCCTTGGAGCTCCTGACAAGTTAACAGCAATGACAAGCAGGTGTCCATCTGCAGTTCAGGCCAACTACCACTGACACATCCTGCTTCGACCTGGAGTTACGGTCCAAACCTCTGATCAATAACCAATAATAGCCCATCTGAAATGGTCACTGTAGAGTTTAACCTTAATTTCTGACAGGGTTCTGGACATGCTACCATGGAATATGGCAACTTGGCACAGCATATATTTTAAGGGGAAGAAATGTGAGAAAGAGCAGGTACAGGAAGGGTTCTCTGGCCTTCCCCATCGCTTTTTTTCCCCCATCGCTTCTGAAGCAGATCCTAAGACTCTTATGTGAGAGGTGCCCTTCCTACACCAGGAGGAAAGGAAAACCCTTATCTCTGCAGATAGAGGGCCACCAAGAGGAGTCAGAAAGAAGGAACAAATAGGCCTTGCTAAGTTTCCCATTGTTTTAGTTCATGCCCTTTTGTGCTAATACATTTTTCCAAGACTTTCCACTCTTCAACAAACCTAGCATTAAAATGCTCAGGCTTAACCAATTCTTTGGTCTTCATTTCCCAATAAAGGCTCCATCACCCAAAACTTGACATTAAATAAATCTGTATACTTTTCCCCTGTTAATCTGTCTTCTGTCAATCTCATTTACAGGACTCCAGCTGGAAAACCCAAGAGGGTAAAAAAAAAAAAAAAAGGTATTTTTTGCCTCCTCCACATTCATATGAGATGGAGAAACTGTTCCCTTGATGTGATTTTCAACCACACTGGGAAAGCTGAAAATGAAACAGCAAGATGATTATGTAAATAAAAATTTGGTATTTCAAAACAAAAATGTTAGGTTTAAGAATAATAAATATATCGCTTAGGATTTAAGAACATTTGTATTACCAGAAATCTGAGGGAGAAGTTTGTCTATTGATTCTATTTTAATATTTTTAGCTGGTTAAGATTTAAAATAACCAAAACTGATAAGGGCACTGGATATTTACAGTCACTATGTCACCATTTTAATCTACCGTATTTTCGAGAGTTTTTTTTCCAAGTGGAAAAGTGTTGATGTGTTAGGAATGTAAGTTTGTCAGGTTTCAAGGGGAAGTACTTAAAAAGAAAACTGAATAGATTATAAATTTATAAATGTAGTTTTCTAAAAACAGGACAGGGCAGCCCGGGTGGCTCAGCGGTTTAGCGCCGTCTTCAGTCCAGGGCGTGATCCTGGAGACCCAGGATCGAGTCCCATGTCAGGCTCCCTGCATGGAGCCTGCTTCTCCCTCTGCCTGTGTCTCTGCCTGTCTCTCTCTCTCTTTCTCTCTCTCTCTCATGAATAAATAAAAATCTTAAAAAAAAAACCATTAAAAAAGAATAAAAACAGGACAATTACAGGGGGAACAAGTCTGTTCCACTAAGGCTAAGCTTGCAGTATTCAAAGGTCTCTATAAAAGTGATTGCTTTTATTTTCTATAAAATTTTACTAGATGTGTAAACAAAACAACAAGATTTATAAGATGAACTGAAACTCAAAAAAAAAGATAGGTTTTAAACTGGAGACTTTAATAACTTACTTTTCATTTATAATCCTAATGATTATCTTTTTAAGGATAAAGCAACATTTAGGCATTTAATGTTTGGGCATTAAAAATATCAAGCAAAGAGGAAAACCTGTAGAAGTTATATTGTCAAAGTTAAGCACTCCACAGGGGCTTTACTGAATTTTCATCATCATTGTTCATGCCTTAAACACTTGGTTTGAAACTTGCCAGGCTGAAATTATTTTGCCATTCTCTAATGGCCATTCTCCTCTGGCCATTTACAATTGCATTTTTGTTTCCTGTTTTTTAAAATCATTTTTTTAAAAAGAGAAATTTTGGCTCCTTCCTGAGATGCCATTGTGGGTCAAGTTTTGAGATGTTTTTCTCTTCAGGCATACATGACAGTATTGTTAAAGATGTTTTTAAGTACCAATGTTACTTTTTGCTTTATCTTATTTTTCCCTATCCAATTTGCCTTTAAAATAAATCCTATTGTTATATCTTTTGTACCTCTCTGTATAAACAAATTATATTGGGAACACAGAGGAGTAGATATAGATTTAAAAAACAATAGAGAAAAAGAGTCCATGTATTGTGATGAGCACGGAGTAATGTATAGAAACGGATGAATCATCATATTGTATACCTGAAGCTAATACTGTATATTAATTATACTTCAATTAAAAAAGTAAAAAAAAGAATAAACAAACATGAAACCATGCCAATTTATAGACCAATGGAATGAGTTGGAACTCAAAAGAGGATGTTTTTCTTTTTCTTTTTTAATCTTTATTTATTTATTTATGATAGTCACAGAGAGAGAGAGAGAGAGGCAGAGACACAGGCAGAGGGAGAAGCAGGCTCCATGCACCGGGAGCCCGATGTGGGATTCGATCCCGGGTCTCCAGGATCGCGCCCTGGGCCAAAGGCAGGCGCTAAACCGCTGCGCCACCCAGGAATCCCAAGAGGATGTTTTTCATAGAATCATATGGATCAACACTGTCCAATAGAAATATAATACAAACTACAAATATAAATTAAAATTTTTGATTTTACCACATCAAAAGGGGTAAAATTAATTTATATTTTATTTAACCCCAAATATTCTAAATATTATTTCCACATGTCATCGGTATTACAAAATTTTTAATAAGATATTTCACTTTTTTTTTTTAACAACATAAATTTATTTTCTCACAGTTAAAGCTGGAAGCCTCAGATCAGGGTGTCAGCAGAGTTGGTTTATCCTGAGGCCTCTCTCTTTGGTTTGCAGATGGCCACATTCTCTCTGTGAGCACATCCCTGGTATCATTCTCTCATTTTATAAAGACACTAGTCCCATTGGAATAGGTCCCCAATTGACTATGACCTCACTTAATCTTGATTATCTCCTTAAAACCCTTATCTTCAAATACAGTTACACTGGGGGGTTAAGGCTTCCACATATTGATTGGGGCAGGAACACAACCCAGCCCGTAACACCAAAGTTTGCTGTACCGTGTCTAAGAGAGTATAAGGTCTAGAGCGGTGGTTCTCAAAGTGTGGTCTCCTGTCTAATGGTCAGCATCACCTGGGAACTTATTAGAAATACTAATTTGGGGGGGTCTGCCCCACATCTAATGAATCACAAACTCAGGATGGGGCCCCAACAACTTGTTTCAACAAAACTTCCAGATGATTTTGATACAGACTAAAGCTTGAATACTACTTGGTCCTATATCCTAGTGAATGTGATGTGGTAGAAAAAGGTATTGAAAAAAAAATCTTCATAGCAGCCACGGAAGGGATGATATCATGAAATCTGTTTTATATATGAAGAGACAGAGGTACAGTTCCATAACTGAGTTGCCCAAGGCCATACATTACTGCACCATAGAGGCAGTAGTAGGACCCAGGTCTTCTGATTTAGTGCCAAGACGGTCAACTCTTCCTACCAATCTCCTCTGATACATACAATTCTACAAATCACAATAGTGGTCTCCATAGGGTAGCTCTTTTGACAGTTCTGAATGTGACCAAGCCCATTTACACATCAATTATCAATCAAATTATTACTTTTTTCCAAACAAAAATTTCTATCTAGCCATGATTTCATGATCAAAATAGTAATTAATAAATAGAGCACAAGTCATTAAAATTAATTTAGGACTTCATGTTTATAGTTGAGAATTGGATGCAGAGAAATTTGACTACATCCTTAGAACACTGTGGAAGAAATCAATGAACATAAATTTAGCATACTGAGTCTTTGAAATCCTGCATGCATTTTCTCCTAAAACACATCTCAGTATGGACTAGCTGCATTTCTAGTGCTCCATGGCCACATTTGACTAGAGGCTACCATATTGCATAGTACAGACAGAAATGGCTGGGAGTTAGAGACCGTGTAGTTTTAATCCATCTAACTATTATTATTATTTTTATTTTTAAATTCTAATTATTTTTTTGTGGGAAACCCAGGTCTAAGAAATTCAGAACCTTACCTATGGCAAAGTCAGGATGAATACTTGGATTCTGGCACAGTGCTTTTCCCACAGTTCACACTTTTAAGCGGAATGCAAATTCACCTCCACCAAGGAGTACCATCTCCCTTCCTGTTGTTTTCTCACACACCACCATCTAAGCTTGTTCTGAGATACATATGACTGCTCACATGGTTTTCCCTTCTGCCACTCAACCGGGAGCTTCTCCCATAGAGCTCCAAAGTAGGTACTTCCCTGACCATCAGTGGCAACTTACTCTAAAATTAGGAATAGTATTTTATTTTACTCTTTGGTGTGAACAAGCTCTGACTATGAGCTCTTTCCGGTTTTTCTTATCTGCTGTGCTGTGCTGCCTGTTTAAATCAGAATGTTCTCTGAGCACATACTGGAAAAGGTTAGAACTGAGCCATATTTTGGGGGGTTTGTTATACTTATTTAATCTCACCTATTTGTTTTACGTTGGTCGTGTATTTGAGTCATTGTATCTCCACAAGGAATACAATACAAGTAAACTCTTTAACTCTTGAGGAAGGGAAAAAACAAAAAACAAGACAGAATTTAGCAAAGCTCTCCTCTGGCCTCTTTAAAGTCCAGCAGCCTCAGGCTATAACTAATTGAATGACCTCATCAGATTTTTATAGCCTAATAATGAAAAGCCTAAGAGATAAGATTAGGGACTCAATCCATGAATCACTCCCCCTTTTTCCTGGGAAAGCTTCACAGAGGTGATGAGTTTATTCTTGGTCTTCCACAGCTGCAGTGGGACCCTCAAGCGGATGGTGCTTGCCACCCACGTCCCTTCAGGGGCCCTGTGAACCTAACTCAATCGCATTAAGCCCCTACTGGGCAATAACTCTGTTTTCTGGCATATGTTTTAAAAGGTTCTGGGCCCATTATCAATTTACAGAGGAGAACAGAGGCTGTTGTTAGATTTGATTAGTGTTAACCAACTCTTGTGATAGCTCAAAACATTATTTTGTGAAACAGAAAACATCCCATTTCTTCCCTCGTTCTTCTATTGTTGCAATTACATGAATTTCCTTCAGTTCTGGTCAAAATTCTACTATAATTATGAATAATTATAAAATTATGATTCCAATGGAAAACTATTTTGTAGCACTGGTGCATGTGGAAATAACTCATGACCACTGAAGCAGAAGGACTCCAGAGTTAGTATTTTAAAAATCCTGAGCCAGCTGGCTGCTGGTTCAAAAGCTGGCATTAGCTGTGGTGACGGCCAACCCTCGACTCCCCATGGATGGCCTAGGGTCAGGTGCACACTCACCAACAGAATAAAGATTTGCTTGCTTTTCACCTGGAATTTGTAAAGGGAGGTGATACCCTCTGGCTACTATGATGAAATTCAGCCAAACCTTCTCCCCACTGCTGGGTGCTTTGCTTACATCCCTTTCAGGGTGGAGCCTCAAGGTGGGAGGAAGTGACTGCCTCAGAAATCCAGGGACCAAGAGGAGGGCCATGTTACTACAGAAGTGTCTCAGCTTCTGTCCTGCTGTATATCTGGGAATCTCTCTCTCCCTGAACGAGTTTCACTTTTTATTATTATTTTTAATCCCGAGTATAAACTTGATAGTTTCCTATTCTTAATTTTCAGGTACAACGTAGACTGTTTTATATATTTCTCACTTCAAAACCAGACGAAATTAAATTGCTTTTGAGTTGCATCATGGACTTCTATTTCCTGAGACCAGTGTCCTCAATATAAACAGTGCTTTCTACCTTTTCTCCATTGTACAGGATTAAACGGCAACAATGAAGACAACAGACTTACACAATTAATTTGGGAATCCTCTCTTTCTATCTCTGACCCCACTCTCCTATAATTCCAGGAAGAAGGTACAATTTCTCACCGAGTTGTATGCCAGAAAAGAGAAAAAGAAGAAAAACTGCAGAGAACAACCTATAAAATGGATCGGGGGTCCCCAAATGATTTTACGATTTTTTATTGTTAGCATTCTGTTTCTTCTTTAGTCTACGCTGTTGAAATGACTCTCCAGTTTCAAGAGATTTCCACATCATTAGATGCATAAACAACTGGAGGGGAGGTGTTGTGTTGGAAAGGTATCTAGACAGAGGAGGCACAAGCCCTGCTGCATTAACTGCCTGCTGCATAATCGTGGGCAAATCAATTAAATTCCATGAAGGGGAGTTTCTTAATAAAGTATTGTTATCTGCCCTCCCAAACTTATTATAAGGATCAAATAAAGTGATAAATGTAAAACTGCTCTGTAACTTGACAGTAATAATGATAGAGAATTGCTATCTTTATTATTATTATTTTTAAATACCTCCTATGTGCCTGGTACCATTTGACATGCTTTGTATGAAAACTTACTTAATCCTTACACTAAAGTTATTAGGTAGATACTGTTATCTACCCTTATTTCACATATGGAGATGAAAGCAAACAGGTTAAAGAAGTTGTCCACAATTTTAAAGGTAAGAACTGGGAGAGCCCTGATCCAAACCCAGGCAGTCAAGCTCCATGCTTTGTTGTCTTCTGATATAAATCTAAACTTTAAAATTATGTAATCTCAGAATAAAACTGGGAAAACTTGACAGCATGCAGTGCAAAGCTCATTTCTCTATGGGGAAGTCTTTGCTGAACAGTAAGAATAGTTGGTAGAGCCTGAAGAAAATCAGTTAAACAGCTGAGTCCAGCAAGAGATGATGGTCCTTCTTACACATGGACAGAATAGTCCTGAAAACCAACAAGGTACTTAAATGTAAAATTACCCTTTCAGACATAACAAAAAAGAGGACATTACTATTACATTTTGCGTGGGTAGCCAGGCAAAACCCCTGAAATATGCCTCATTAACATATCACATAGATCTATTTATGTTGTGTTTAGATAAACATTTATTGTTTATTAAAAAAATTTTTTTAGATAAACATTTATTGAAACTATTCATGTGACCTTAATTTTGCAATTAAGCCAGTGAATATACTCAAGGCCAGTATAGGCTAAAACTGGGGTAGAAAAATATAAACTGTTGTGCAATTTCTCTTCATCTCTCCTCTAGGTGGATCACTTTAGCTCATAGATACTGACCACTGACTTTGGTTAACCATGGCGGCAGTGGGGGTGGGGGTGGGGGCAGAAAGTTTAGATCATCCACCCATACCTGCTACCCGGAGAAAACCTATTGGCTTCTTTTTCTTTTTCTTTCCATTTCTTTCCTTTGTTGGAATTCCTTCGCAAAGGTGCCCTATAATGACAACACACAGTCAGAAAGGGGAAAACGATATTTTTCTCTTTTAATCCTTTTCTTTTATAGAGGGCTTATTTTTTACATCATGAAATGCTTACCCCAGATCCACAAACTTGCGCTTAATTTTTCCTCCTTGCACCACCAATGAACTGGATGCCCTTAGTGATCTGGGACCCTTGGCACCATCTAGGGTATACACACATGTGAAAAAGACCAATTATTATTCTTTTTAAAGCCATGAATCTAAAGTCAGTGCATCTCTGAATCTAAGGACTTTATCTCAATTCCAGAGTGTAAAAGAAAATAATGGATGCCTTTTTTTTTTTTTTAAGCCACAGGAAACACAGATATGTTGAGGAACATTCAGTTAAGCCAGGAGAGGTCCTGCTGAAAAGAGCCCCAAACTCATCACAAACAGTTTTAGCTTCAAATATACTGGAATGAGCAAAATAAGCAAGAATAAACACTATCAAATAATTCTTTACATTCAAAGCAGGGACCGACATGACTTTCCTTTTGTTCCTTCTCTGGCTCCAACTCTTTGTTTCAAATGCCCAGGCTCTGTCCTCCACACCTGTCCTCCCCTTGGGCTTTGGTGCCTTCTGACAGGAACCCAGCCCACTTCCCCCGTACCTCCCAAGTCCAGTAGAGAAAGTCACCCCTGAGTGTCTGGAGATTTAGGGGAGAAAGTGAGAGTCAAAGCTTTCTCTTCTGGTCTCTCCTTTGCTAATGGCCTGTGGCCAGTCCTGGGACAGAGGAGGGCAGAGCACGGAGAAGACTTCTTAAGCTGGGGCTCAGCTATAAAACATATCTTTGAAAGGCTCCTCTCAGAAGTTGGGTTGGAATACAACTTGGCTGGCCTTCTGAGATGTGGAAGATGCCAAAATTTTCCCAGTGTTTGGAGCTGATTGATCTTTGCCTCTTTGAGTTACACTGGCTCTCAAGGGCAGCAGCTGCTGGGGGATGGGAACACTCAAAATGATACCAAAAAGACCAATCAGAGGAGAGACTTTGAGAATGGAGTTCAATGTCAAATGTAGGAGCTAGATTCCACGGGTAGCACTTAATTCCTCCCTGGACATGGTAGATAATTCCTAAGGCTCTACCTGGAACTATTTTGCAAAGGATGTTTTCCAGTGTTATGTTTCAGCATATCCAGTTATCTGAGATGATTAACAAAGGGTGTTTTAAATTTGATGCATATTTGTGCGTGAAACTACTCCTTCCTAATTGTCTGTTGGTGTCTGTCTCCATCTTTGTAAAATTAAAAATATTCCAGCAACTTTCTGGCATGGAATGAAGAGAGAATAGTGCTCCTACAGAAGTGTTTAATTAACCTTACTAATTAACTTTGCTTATAATTGTATTTCAGGATAAACTTCTAAATACACACACAAAACATGAAGTGCACACACAATTCTTATTTAGGAGTTTATGTTCAAAGCTCTGAAGAAGCAGCACAGGATGTTTACAAACTCTCTAAGGATTTTTAGCAATGAGCTCTTCAGAGTTTTAGTTAATGACACTCGGATTACAATAATCAATCCCTTGGAATGTACATAATGAAATACAAGAGTCAGAAATACATCCATGTCAAAATCTACTTCTAACCTCAGATATTTATTATGGATATTTGCATCATTATGCTGGGTAACTGAATTAAATAGCCACAGATGTGAGGCATACACATAAAGAAAATCCACAGACATGGCACAAACGCCTTCTGAGGTGATTTTGCTAATGGACATTAAAAAAAAAATTAAAAAAGAAGCAGGATTTCGATTTTCTTAATAGAACCCAAAGAAAAAAAAAGTGCCGGATTCCTCCAAATCAATCCTAAAGCAACTCTTAATGGCTAGGACTGTGCAAAGTTTAAAAGGAGACTGCCTAATTATTTTCTGAATTAGAGGTAGTGAGGCAATGTTTTAACGAGTGCTGAGAGGACCAGATGAGACAATGTACATGGAAACACTGTGTAACCTCTTAGTGTCTCAGTAATTTGGACATCTTCGGACTGAAAGCCTGATTCTGTCCATTACAGAGCCTGCTGCTAGGCAACCTCACATCATTATCTCACACATTTGCCAAAGTGTGTTCCAAGGAACACTTAAATGAATGCTTTCAAAAGGCTGAAGAGGCAAGATTAAGTAATAATGCACTTCCCTATTTTAAATCAATCAAATCCATCCTTAATGCACATTAGAACTTCCAGTCTGCACAAAAACCAACAATGGATTGGTATGATTTCAGGAAAAGAAAAAAAAAGTGACTTGTTTTTGTTTATTTATTTAGCTTTATGCAAAATTTCCATGGGGCTCTTTGAACTCTCTCCAACACTACCTTCAGGAGCAGTCAGAAGTCGGAGCCCTTGGGTTGGGTGCGGCAGCTTCCAGCTTTGGCAACCTGGCCCTCAGTCTGAAAGGCAGCGAATGGTCTCCTGACGGCTACATGTGCTGGCTTCTTCCAGTACTGCATTCTCCTTCCTCTCAGGGGCTCCAGACTCTTGACCTCTTCCTTTCCTTTGGGGCCTTCCAACTCTGCCCCTAGCCCAGCTTCTCTCCTGAGCTCATGAACTTCTTCATTAAAAACCTGAGCTAATTGTCTTTACCCCATGATACTTCTGACTTCTCAGTTTCTACAAATGACAGGGGCCATATTTCCTGAGGCTAGAGATGCCATGGTCAGTGTTGACCTCCTCACTTTCTTTCCCTGTATTGAGGCAGCAGAAATTTCATGGGCTCCTGTGTTGCTCTTTCCCTCATTGGCTACTGCTCCTTCGAGGTCATCCTTCCCTGTGTCTCCTGACTCATCTTGTCCACATCTCTTGTTTTTTCCTTTTTATTCCTCTGATCAAATATCTGGAGTTGCCTGGTAATATGGTGAGGTATCTAAGGCACTTAAATTTTAGAGCTAATGACTTAACCTTCTTTTCCATTTTATTGAAACCATTTAACCTGCATTAGCCAATGCTTCAGGCAGGCTGGGCAGCCCCATTCCTTTCAACCCATCTCATGTATAGCCCAACCCTGCTAATGCCAGCTCCATGCCTGATCTGCCTTCCTTGGCCACCCTTCTTCCCCTCAAATCCTTCAATGATCACTTGAACTGTACATTCTTTGTCGTCTTTATTTACCAATCTCAGCTGGATATAACCTCTCCCCTCCTCTGAGCAATGCTAAAATTTATTATCTCTACACATATAAGAGCTTGATGCAATACATCTGTAAAGATTTTGCAAAGCCAGGTTCTACTTGCCAGGATATTAATTCCTGAAGCATGGTCTGTGTCAGACAATAGGTGCTAATAGCCACATGTAGAGATCACAATTAGAAAACTGATAGTGCTTAATTCACTCTTCCTATCCTTGTCTGGACAAAGGCCTACTGCTATGGAATTCTAGGACCAAAACATTTATTAGGCTACTCAAAGAACAAGCATGAGAAAAATATTTTCATGCCTTCTACTGTCATATGACTTGTTTTACAAATCTCTGGGAATAATCTTACATGTCCTCTTACTTTAACTGAAATGGGGTTAGATGTTTATCATTTATCCAGTTACAATGGGACTCTTTCTACCCTACTTTCCACTGAGTCCCTCAACTATGACAACAAAATGAGGATTCAAGAATGTGGTATTGATGCAATTTAGAAAACACCCAACTTCAATTAGTTGTTCAATAATACCAGCACGTTGTTAGCCTTGAAATTGCAGTCAAATATAGCTTGTTACTTAATTATTATCTTGTAGTAATGTAATAGACCAAAAATAATAGTATATTACTTAAAAACATCCAAATAAATGGCAAACAGGGACTAAGACATTTTCAGAATTTTTCCAGCAATGATGAGTAGAAGGAAATAAACACCTAGGCCAGGGATCAGAAAGCTTTTTCTATAAAGGGTCAGACAGCAAATATTTTAGGTTTGTGGGCTATACAATTTCTGTCACATATCCTCAACTCTGCTTATTGTGGCATGAGAGTAGACAGTGTATAGCTAAATGAGTATGGCTGTGCTCCAATAAGACTTTATTTTTAAAAACACGTGGGGGCCAGATTTGGTTTGATGACTACATTGGTTATCTGGAGAGACATGCCTGGTAATTTATCCAAGAAACTTCTGAAGCATCAATTATATGCCATACTCTTTGCTGGGGAGCAAGAATATAAAGATGAAAGAGATGAATGAGAAAACTGGTTCATTCTTGACAACGAAATCACTTATCATGCACAAAGTGATAGAAACAGAAGTAACAATGTAAAACTTTCTGTGGGACCGAAGAGAAGAGAAGAGAAGAGAAGAGAAGAGAAGAGAAGAGAAGAGAAGAGAAAGAAGAGAAGAGAAGAGAGAGAAGAGAAGAGAAGAGAAGAGAAGAGAAGAGAAGAGAAGAGAAGAGAAAGAAGAGAAGAGAAGAGAAGAGAAGAGAAGAGAAGAGAAGAGAAGAGAAGAGAAGAATTCACTCTCCCTGGGAATGTGGAGAGTGTATTAAGAGTCCACTAAAGGAGGTGAGGTTTGATCTGGGTTTGGAGAAAAACAATTTCCCTGGAGTTCAGTGTTAGGCAAGAACATAAACATGAGGTCTTGCTGAACCTCATTCTAGTTCCTTTACCGATAAGCCAATGAGTTATAAGAACCTCACACGTGAACACATACACCAACACACGGAGGGAAATAAGGTTAACTAAACCTGACCTCTGTTGAGCACAGCTCTTAATAGATAAGTCCCACATAGTCAGGGACTCAAGAATTTTACAGAATGTTATTCCTCAAATTGGATTTTGAGGATAATGAAGGTAGATCCAGCTATGTTAATCCATATTGTATCGGCCCCTACAGTGTCATAACATTTTAATGAGGTCCATTCCTTGGGAAGTAGGGAGGGAGAATCTTTGAGGAACACAAAAGTGCCCAAGTGCCAGTGGTGGTGCGCTGAAATGGGCCATTTGTTAGTCAGACCAGCATAAAGACCATACTCCATATACACATCCAGGTAACTTTAATTTTACACTCACTGAGCAACTTTCTGATTTAGAAACCAACCAGAGGAGCGAGAAGAGAACATATTAAGGAGGTTGGTTATTTTGTCAGCTGTACCTCCCAAAGTACATCAGAAAATTAGTATTCTGGTTTCGAAATTAGTGCTTTCTCAGTTAGAACAGCAAGAACCACCCATTTTGAACTTGATAAAATCTGAATGTATTATTGAGTTTCTGGACGTAGAAAACCAAAAACTAGATCTTTGACTTTCAAGGTACCTACTGGTAACAGGCTGCTGTCTGAGAGCCAGTTAAGAGAAGGTCTCTTTGAGGTCTTTCCAGGTATAACAGAGCCTGAGACTGGAAGGCAACAGAGAATAGGGCCTTCCCAGTCATTGATGGTGGGGTGTCAGAGACAAGGTCTGTCACAAAACACACTAGCAAAACAAACCTATGAGAGAGAGAGAGAGAGAGAGAGTAAAAAGAAGAGGGGAGAACAACCCCCAGACCGGCCAAAGCCCATGTGTCGCTGCATCCCTGCGTCCAGCGCTTACGTCCCGCCGCTGTCGCCACCATGCCCAAGAGAAAGGCTGAAGGGGATGTTAAAGGAGATAAAGCCAAGGTGAAGGATGAGCCACAGAAAAGATCTGCAAGGTTATCTGCTAAACCTGCTCCTCCAAAGCCAGAGCCAAGCCTAAAAAGGCCCCTGCAAAGAAGGGAGAGAAGGTACCCAAAGGGAAAGAGGGGAAAGCTGTTGCTGGCAAGGGTGGAAAGAAAACCCTGCAGAGAATGGAGATGCCAAAACAGACCAGGCACAGAAAGCTAAAGGTGCTGGAGATGCCAAGTGAAGTGTGTGCATTTTTGATAACTGTGCACTTCTGGTGACTACAGTTTGAAATACTATTTTTTATCAAGCTTTATAAAAATGCAGAATTTTGTTTTACTTTTTTTTTTTAATAAGCTATGTTGTTAGCACATGGAACACTTCATTGTTGTTTTGGGGGAAGGGCATATGTCACTAACAGAATATCTCTGAAGATAGATTGATAACAAGGGGAAACCTCCTCTTGGCTCCCAGGAGGAGGGATTCCTTGATGTTGACACACATGAGCCACCTTGGTGGTGTGGAAAAACAAGACTTCATTTTTTTATGTCCTCTTCTCTCTCTTTGCTTCAACATAGACTTGACTCCCTTAAGCCCAGAGACCTGTTGGAACCTGACCCCAAGAAATGGTTCCCAGTATGTCAGGCAATCTGGACTTTACAGTGTCACCACTGAGATGGTGTCCCTCAAAAGAGTTCCTTTTTTTTTTTAGCTTGCGGATCTTCAGATTGATAATTCTGCCATTTTCATTTTATTTCCTGAAAGTCAGGGTCTGCTTGTGAAAAGTCATTAAACAACATGCTAAATGTGAACTGTCAATCCTCACTCTAAACTTTCCCTGTTCAGAGCATCACATGAAGACTTCACTGGGTTTTATAGTGGCTTTCTGATTTTGGTAGTCCATTGAAGAAGGGAGTTTGAAAGTTGTTGTATACCGTTAACGATCATCTGCCCATGTCCTGCCTGAAATACCATGATTGTTTATGAAAAGTATCCTTAATAAAGCTGGATTCAGTTTGGTTTGGAAAAACGAGAGAGAGAGAGAGAGAGAGAGAGAGAGAGAGAGAGAGAGGAGGCAGACAGACTCTAGTCAGCAAACTCCTTGAGGGAAAAGATGGAATCTTGTCAATCATTATACATTTAGCCTTTAGCACAAGGCCTGACACAGAGCAGTTGCTCAATAAGTATTTGTGTAACAAATACTTAAATGAATGGATTGATGTCAATGAACACAGAAGGCAACGAAAACTCTTCAAGGTTGGAAACTTCTTATTGGGGGAAGAAAAGACTGTGAGGCACTGCTTTTATCTGATCATAGTAGGTAACGGTGGTTATTGTACTAGTAACTGACTATTGACAAAGTTAATACTTTATCAAAGCTCAATTAATTGCCTCTTCCTTGTTACCCGGAAGCACAACTGGCCCCAGAAGACTTTAGAGGGGAAAGCCCAAGTACTTGGTTTCTGGAGAAGAAGCTACCCATCTCTCATCTTGTTTTCTATTTACTTCTATTGAGAACTTAATCCCAAAAAAGGAAGAGTAGCAAACTAGGGAGGCATTTGGGAAAGGATGGAATTCTCACATTTGACTCCTACATTACTACTAGTGGACTGTAGAGAACAATCCAAATCAATGTACTACTTCTCCCATCTGAGAGGAAATATCTGCTGACTTTAAAGAATCACTAAAAAACAAATAGAAGTAAAGGTACCAATCTAGACAATATTTAGCCACTTAAAAAAATTCGGGAGTAATATTTCATGTGTGAGTGATACACACTCCTTGACTGCAGTGTAATTTCTCTCAGATAGCTAGTTATGCCTGATAAACTCAAACAGTAGACCAGAAAATATTAACCCACAGTTCCAAAATACATGAGTCTGTTGTTTTGTCTCCTTATGGACCAATTAAGGTCTACAGAGATTATAGAGGGATTGCCACAAGTGTATTTCTATGAAAGTGTTATTAAAATCCATAGTTTGGGTTAATAAATGAGAGTTTTTGAAGTCTTTAATTCTTTTGAAAGCAGGCAAAAATCATCATGCCAAGTCCTCCACCAACTTGAGAACTATCTTTGATGAGTTAGCAGGCTTGACATATTTTCTTTTGCTCCTACTAGTATTTTTTTTAAACTTTCTAAGTACTTATTTTTTACTCCCAAACTTCTAGAACAGCTGTTTTTAGAACCAGTCTGTGGAAGATAATTCCAGCAATCAATAGGCTCAGGAAAGGAAACCAAAGGGAAAAGATCAGAAATAAAGCAATGGTCCTTATCAAGAATTAAAAACAGATTGACCCCCCAAACAAATGTATTTCTAGTTCACAAAGTATTTTTAGAAAGATTATAATTTTTGATCTGGTAGAGACAGATGAGTATGCACTTTTAAAAAATACAGTCATGTACAATCACACTTGCAACGTATGTGTGTATCCCACACCACTGCTGGCACTAGTTGGAATTGTTTAAAAGTTTTGGCAATCTAGTGGGTATCTGATTTAAATGATCATTTCTCTGATCTTTGGTGAGGTGGATCATCTTTTCCTATAAGTAATGTGAATTTTCTCTTCAGTGAACCAATGGTTTATTTTCTTTGCCAATTTTGGACTTTTTAAAAATTCTTTGAAGCTACTTGTATATTAAAGTCTATCATTTAACTTTCTGTATGGGGTCCTTTAATATGCTTATTGACTACTGTAACCAAGAGTATTTATCAGATAGTTGTAGAGTATAAAGAAAATCCTATAAAACAAACACCCATTTCATTTATCTCCCCAACCCTCACCACAGTTTATACTTACGAAGTCCCCAGTATGTCCTTCCCCATTTCAGTTCCTGGACACTCCCCACCAAGTAACTGACTTTTGTCATTCCCACTTACAACCTCAACATTTTGTTTTTATCTTTAAGAAATTTACTAATTTTTTTAGCACTATCTAAATAGAATCATGCGTATTCTTCTGCAATTTGGTTTATCCTCTTAATGCTTACTCCAGAGATTCACCCCTGTTGTCATCTTTCAGTATGATTTATTCATTCCCTGCTGCAGGGATTCATCATATGAATATACTACAATTGATTTAACCATTCTACTAGTGATTATTCTAGTAATCAGCAGTTTTTAGATTTTCCCAGGTTTTTTTTTTTTTTATCACACAGTAGGGCTTCAATGAATACCCTTGTACAAGATTCTTAGTAGGCAATTGACCTGCTTGGGCCATAGGGCATGCACAGTTTCAACTTCACTAACTCAATGCCAAATTGTTTCCAAAGAGCCTGCCCCAATTTAAACTTCCACCAGCACAATGAAAATTCTTTAGTCTCTGGGTGTATCACATAGCTTCCAGCATTTGGTAACATCAGACTTTAATATTTATGGCAATCTGGTTAAGTTAGAATGGTATTTCATCTGGTTTACCTCATACTTTCCTGATTACTTATGCAGTGGAACACCTTTCATAAATATTTTGGCCTTTTGGCTTTCATTGTCTATGAAGTACCTGTTCAGGACATTATATATTATCTATCATATTATTTGTTTTTTCTAAGTAATTTATACAAGCTATTTACATAATGTAGATGCTAACTCTACATTACTTACACAGGTAGTAAATGGCTTCTATTTTGTGGGATTCTTTGTTGTGTGTTTGAGAAATCTGATGTTAGATTTCTTCATGTTTTTTTTTTTCTTGTGTCTTTTTTAAGGAATCCTTCCCTACCTTGAAGTAAAAAAAAAAATACTATACAGTCTTTTAAAAGTTTTATAGTTTGCATTTTCCAGTTAAGTCTTAAATCCACCTTGAATGGATTGTTTTACAATGTATGAGATGGGGAGGGTCTAATATAAATTTTTAAAATTGGTATAACCAGTTGTCCTAGAACAGTTTGTTAAAAACTCTATTCTTTGTCCACTGATCCAGCTGTCATAGTATATGAGTATAATCTGCTTTCATGCTCTATATTTTATTCCTGAATCTCTAAACCTCTGTGCAAATAATATACAGAATTAATTCTGTGGCTTATTAATAATTCCAGGTATCAGGATCTTCTACTTTATTCTTCTTTAAGATTCTTGGGTATTCCTGGCCTTTTTCCTTTTCTTACAATTTTAGGATCAGCTCATTAAGTTCACAAAATATCTGTTGTATCAAATCTTTCGATCAGTACAGACCAACGACATTTCTTTCTGTCACTGTTTTTTTTTTCAAAAGATAAAAAATTTTTACAGTGAACAAATGTATATCCATTACCTATATCCTACAATTTCCATTTTACTACATTTGCCTTATCACATATCCATCCCTCTAGTCATCCATTAACCCATTAATTTTCAAATGCATTTCAAAGTAAGTTGCAGACATTTCACCTTACACATGTCAAGATATTGATTTTATATATTTATTTTATATCTGGCCACTTAATCTTCTAAATGAATATTCACATAATCCTTAAATAAAGATATTTTGTCTTTTCTGTTTCAAATTTGCACTGATTATTTGATGTTCTTATCTTCCTGCAATTAGAAAATTCTCAAAAACAGACTTGAAAATCGTGATGATAGTTGGCATTCATGTCTTAGTCCTAATTTTTGTGCAAATGGCTTAAGATTCACTATTTAGTGGTTGATTGCTTTTAAGTAACCAGTCATATTCAGAAAAATTTTTCTAATTCCATTTTTATTTTAATAAGGTTTTACTAAAAATGTCTGAAGGATTATATCAAATGCCTCTCGACTTCCATTAGTATTATAATACTTTACCTTTCCTTTGTTGATATGATGATTTATATTGTTAGATTTTCTAATGTTGAACTATTCTTATATTTTCAGAATCAATGCTACCTGATTATGGAATATAATTAACTTGCACTCTTGGATTCAATTGATTAGCATCATATTTAAGATGAATCTACATGCATAAGATTTCTTTTTTCCACACAGCCTTTACTGTGTTTTTAGGACTCTTGCTACTTAAATAAATGAGAAACACCCTACCTCGAATAGCTATCATAAAACAGAGCCTATCTATTTTTTTTTTAATAGGTTAGGGAGAATTCAGTTATAAAACCACCTGGCTCTGGTGACTTTCTAAATGGAAGCTTTTATAAAAACACATTTCACATTTCTGGGATTATTGGTTTATCCAAGTTATCTTCATAGACAATTTGAATAGACTAATTTTGTAGGAAACTCCATTTCCACTAGATTTTTAAATCTACTGAGTTCACATCTTTAAAAAATTAATTCTTTTAATCCATCTCTTATTTCCAGTGCTACATTTTTTTGTCTTTTTCTCTATTTTTTTTCTTAATGTGTCCTTCCAATGGACACGTGCAAACAACTGTTATCATAATTCACACAAACAATAATCGTATGAATTATTAGCTGGAATAATTCACACAATTTTACTATATTTTTGGGAGGAGAGGGCAATTAAGAATAGGCCTTTCATTTCAATAGAAATTAAATTCAGCTTATATGTTTTATACACTCCTTTCTATTTTCTGCTTTTTGGTTGTTCTGTTCCCATTATTTAAAATATATATTTTACTTATTTTCAGCCTTTATTTTTAGTAATAAAAGAATTTAAAGCTATACATTTTTCTCTTGAGTACAATATACTCTATCAATTCAACTTTTGAAAATGTTCCTACAAAAATAAGCGTCAGTATATAAAAATATACAGATGCTTGTTATAATTTTTTTTCAAAGTGATACACAAACAGGCAGAACTACAAAAAGAAACCTCCCAGAATACAGCCCAAATGTCCATCAATATTAGAAGAGTTGCCTCAGTTATATTATAGGCTCACTACAGAAGATTCTCTTGTCATTTAAATTTGTGTATATTGCTGTAGAGGATGTCCATAAAATATTATTATGTATAAAACAAACGCAGAGTCATGTGACTTACATGATTCATTTTTGTCAAAAAAAAATTACACAAAACACAAATATACCAAAAAGTATTTTTGTTTTTACACCTATACGCACACACACGCATGTGCATGACTTATGTGTATTTCACATGTGAAAGATAATGTACTCAAATTTACTTGGTTACTCTAAAGGGACACATCAGACATGGTAGGAAAAGAATGAACCTAATCTTTATACCTCTCTGTATCATTTAACTTGTCTAATGAGAATTTATTACTTCTATAAATTAAAATGACAAAAATCTATTGACATCCCTATGAAATTCTGGTGTTAATTCAAGGAACCTATTTTAAAATTTAATTGATTAATCTCCCTGCATTATCTTTATCATAGCTCTCCTGTCACAACTTTTGCAATATGAATCATTACTGTAAAAATTTCTTCTAAAGAAAAACCAATTAATGGCTTAAAACCTGTATTGCTTTCATCTTCATATATACACGAAGATATTTACATATCTTCTATATATTTATAGATATTATATACCTATATATTTTTACATATATATTATACACATTTTTTTTCCAATGTGAGCATGTTAGTGTTTATTGAAACTCTGGGTTTCTATTCTAAAAACCCTCTAGTAGGCCTCCTGAAGCATTTCCCTAACAGTAGTAAACTTGTAGAGAACTGAAGAAGTAAATATACTAACCTGGTAGGAAAAGATAGATAAATACATGAATGAATGAATAAATGAATGAATGGGAGAGGCATGGGCTCTTATCCCACAACATAAAAAGAAAGCAATATTAAGACAAAGGACTTACGACTATGACAAAAAAAGCTATTCTTATATTGCACAAATCAAGGAATTAGTGAAGTCAGACAAAACAAAAGCAAAAACAACAAGAAAAATAAAGAGTACCTTTTTCCTGTAGTATTTTCTTGGTGGTGACTTGATGGTGGCAAGGAGATTCTTCTATATCATGATCAGATTTTGAAGGAGAGGAGTGTGAAGTGTCTCCCCAAAGAAAGGGGGAGGGCTCCTTTTCCGGGTGCAGTGGTCCGTCTTGAAATTCAGCTACGTGGTCAGAGGAGAAGGGCACACTGCCAGCCGCCGGAGTGAGGGATGGATCACCAGAATCTGATTCTGGAGAAGTTCTCAAACCCTTGGGCAGAAGTGATTTGGTAATGTGCGTGTGGTTATAGAAACTGTTTGAAGGCTGTTGGTATAAGAGATTATAAAGGAGGTTATGCACCAGCTCCATGGAGTACTTTGAAATCAGACCGAACTTATTTTAGTAAATCCCTCAAAAACCAATTTTTTTTTGTTGGTTTACAGATGAGACTGCATAGTTTACAACAATTCACCATATTACCATTGTAGCTAACACAGACACCTAAGACACAGAAACAATTCCTTGTACATTCATTATTTCCCACTAGGTAAAACCAATACCTGAACATAAAAGCACCATCGTGAAATATGACAATATTTCATAATGCTTTTGGGTTAGTTCATTGAATGATACAGAAATAATTTGAATTACAACAATATATCGAGTTGAGTAAGAATTTAGGAGACAAAGCAGTGAACTATTCCAGCTGTTTACACAGAATCTGGTTGCAGAAAAGTCATCTTCAATAAGCTGTGGGAACAAGGATACAGCTCAACACTGCAAGTCAGAAACCAGTCAACGGTGCTCACCTTTCGCTCCAGACTGTCTTCCCCATCTGTTGAACTGACACTATCATAGAGTCTTGTCCTAGAGGGCCTCTGGCGTCTGTTTTTCACGGAGAGCTGGGCTCGGGTTTTTAGTGCTTTTGAATCCAGGCGCTCTGTCTCTGGGACTGCCTCATTCAAGTCTAAGAAAAGAATCATGCAAAATAATCAGCAAGAGAAACCTTTGGAAAGGATGGACAAAGAGACCACAGACACTGATAACAACGATCTCAAGGTTATCAATAATACAGGCAAAAAATAGGTGACAATCATGCCAGCCTGTCTGATATGCCGCCAGAAACAAATCAGTGAGATTTAGGAGAAATGTACAAAGCCTTATAAAAGAATCCAATCAACCAAAGGTGACCAGGGCAACCAAAGGTGGCCAGAAACCAACCAACCAAAGATGACCAGGGCAACAAGAAAATGTAACATCCAAAGAGCCAGCGTGGTCCTTGTGGTCTGCCTCTTACCACCTTTAATCTTGCCCCCAAGAGACCAAGACAGAACTCCAAGTCACCTTTCCAAAGGGGAGAAGTAAAGGTTACCCATAGCTCTGTGAAGGTGTTGGCTGAGAAGTTGTTCTCTGGCTGAATTTATCTGGAATGCTACTGCTTCTTAGAAATAATGTAGCTTGAGCATCAATCATATTTTATCTTTTTAGAGTGGCAGTCATTAAATGAAGCCATAATGTTCATATGGCTTCAGAATTAATAATTAAGTGCTTCTGGATTTAAATTATTAAAAGCAAAGCCTATAACGGAGTTGCAGAAAATTAATATGTACTGATATTAATGGAATAAAACAATTTCTTACGGTAGCATTACTTCAGGAAATTCCTTTTCATCGTGTTATTATGAAGGTGTGCTGTAAATATATTATAAGACCAAAACAAGGAAGCATCTCAGGTTGTGCCTCTCTTACCTATGGAACCTTGCATTTGGCATATGGTTCTAACAGTTATATTAAATATATTTTCCCTAGGAGATACATCCACTGAATGACAATATTTACAGAATGTTCTGACTCTTCTTTTCCTGTATTTGAAAGAAAAGTGAATATTCAGAAAAGCCAGACTATTCAGGTATATATAAAGGACAGCTAAATATTTTCTAATTAGTAGTCTCTTTATTGTTTACATGTCAAAGGAGAAAAAATAATCTCCTTGATCACTTTAATTTCTCCCTTTCAATAAAATCTAAACTTGCAGCTGCCGATTAAGAGTTCATTAGTTGTGATAATTGGGAGATAATCAACCTTACAAGCTCTTGTTTACATATAAAATGTGGGAACACCACACAGATGAAAGCAATAATATAATTAGATATACTGTCATACAAGCCCGTTTCACAGCTTATCTATCTTGGGTTTGGGGCTGTATTTTCTATAACAGAAAGCATGGTCGGTCACACACACCATCTCAGGTATTCCTTAAAACAGCCCCACGCAACAGAGCAGCCAAGTATGTTTTATCCTCTCCTGAAGTCCAGAGAACCTGAGTAATGTGCCGTCATCTGCACAGCTAGTTGATGAACTGCCATGATTTTTCTTTTTTTGACTCCCAGGCTAGGAGTCTGTACCCTCCAAATTTAGCGAGGGTTGAACAAGTTACTAGAAAAAGATTTTAATGTTCAGTGTTTTTGTTTGTAAAATCACATAAAATGTGGCTAATCGAGCAAGTTCATTTCTCCAACTGGCTACATGGGAAGTATTATTATTAATCTTTCACATATGTATTAAGAAAGCATAAGAAGGAAGGCATTTTGAAAACTATAGAAAAAACTATTTCTCAGACGGTTTCTTATTTGGTCTGTTTGTAACAGCTTTGGTTACTTGGTGACAGAAGACTCAAGGAGACAGCCTGTTCTACATGGCTCCTTTTTCAATAGAATCCTGGCCCTGAAGGACCCACCAAGAGCACTCGATATCCAGGACTGCAGTAGCTACTCCATCAGTAGGTACTGAACAAATAATAAAGTGAGGGAACATGAGAACTACTTATCGGCAAGGTTTAGAGTATAGAGAATTTCTTCTGGCTGGTCAGTAATTTGCCTGGTACTCATATCAAACAACCTCCAAAGAGCAATCTAGAACATCTGCTTTAATATCAGCTAGCACTGAGTAGGTACAAACTGCTGGAGCACACATACAGAATTACATCTATTAAAGATGAAGGTATCTAGAAGAGTAGTGCCTTAAGTCCATGATCCAAGTGGCCAACAACACACCGCATACAATTAACAATTTTTGAGGCCCTGAAAACAAAGTTATCGGGGTCCCTCCATGGCAGTGATTCATGAATTACAAATCAGCAATTTATATTCCACCCTGAGAATACATGTTTTTAAAGAACCAGAAAAATGGAATAGAGCGGGGAGCTTTCACTTCAATGGCAGGAAGTTGAAAGGAAAGAGGTCCAGAGGAATCAACTACTAAATACACCACAGGCAACATCCCCCTTTAGCAGTGTTACAGGAGGTGTGTGGAATAGAAGGAAAATGTGTATAGGACTTTTGTAGCTGGGTAACTAGAAGCTATCTTTCTCTATCATGTTGTGTAAGAATTAGAGTATTACAACTCAAAAGAACCTTAAGGATTCTAGTCCAGCCTTCTTTTCCAGATTGGAAAGCCAAGGCTTCAAGATTACTAACTTGTTTACTAACTGCATCACACCGTTAATCTATGGATGAGATGGGATAGAGCTCAGTCCTCAGAAGCCTATCATCCTGGGGCGCCTGGCTGGCTCAGTCCATTAAGCATCTGCCTCTTGATTTCGGCTCAGGTCCTGATCTCGGGGTCCTGGGATCCAGCCCGGAGTCAGGCTCTGTGCTCAGCATGGAGTCTGTTTCTCCCTCTCTCTGCTCCTCTCCCTACTTGCTCTCTTCCTCTCTCTCTAAAATAAATAATACATAAAATCTTAAAAAACAAAACAAAGCCTATCGTTTTTCTGGAAGGTCACTCTCAAGTCTGAAAATAAATTTCACAAGTAATCTTTTGCCTTTGTTGAATCTTTGTTTAGTCTTACTTTATGTTCCAAACAAAAATACAGGTCAGGTACTAACTTTGCAAATTTCCATTAGTATACAGTATTGAAGAAGGAAAAAAACCTGAGGTATTTTACTTGGTTTTATAGTTATCCATGGAATAAAATTCTTACATCAAAAAATTAGCTGTCAGCTTTGAGGATGGCAATGCAGCAGAAGAAATCCAACTGGCTCCATGTTGCTAAGTTCTGTGCTACTGAATGCAAGGACCTAGGTGGTAGCGTTCTCTCACTGTCATTTGCTCTCTGCAGATACCTTAATCAATAATATAACACTGCTTTTATAAACCCAAGACCCTGGGTCCTTCCTCTACCCTTTCTCTCCAGGCCATCACGTTCTGTTTTCCATAAGAATCAGAGAATCAAATTTCCTTTTCATCTCTATTCCTTCTTTCTTCTTTTTCTCAGACCCTCCAGTCTCTGGAAAAAAAAAAAAAAAGCCTATCTCTGACTCAAATGCAGCTAGCAATTCAAAAGATGAACAGACTCAAGTGGATTAATAAATACAGACAGGCAGACACAGAGAAGATATGAAGTAGTAAAGGATGGAGCAGTTTTGCGTTGGTGGGACTCCATCTCAATATACCTGCATTTTAAGACTAGTTTATTATTGCTTCGAATTGCATCCTTTAAAAAAATTTAATGGATTCGATTATGATTTTAGCAGCTGTTATGAAAAATGTTCTGTGAAATTAGAATGTTATATATCATATTACACAGCAACCAGTTCCCTACAGTAATGCTGTGAGTCATTCAGTTTTTTTCACTATATTGACGTTATTTTTGACGTAATTGGAATGCTGCCCACAGATCAGATATAGAGAGCAAGGGAAGGAGGGGAAAGGAGCAGCATGATGAGGGGGGCCCCCCTCTGCATTCTTAGAGCATTATTCTCCTCAAAAACAGTCCTACCTCAACTATCACACTAATGCTGTTATCAACTACAATGCTGAGCATCATGACACACTTGGCAGCCTTATAAAACTTGAACAGTATCTGGGCCCATGAAAGATGGGCCCATGGGTTTTGGGTTGGTACGTACTGCACTCAGAGGTAGGTTTATGTATCTCAGAGAGGTGGTGTAAAACAGTTCCATGACAGTGATCTAGAATCAGTCTTCCTCGAATAGAATCCAGAACAGTGGCTCTGCCACTAAATTGGGCAATTTCCCTACTTCTCTGTCCCTCAAAATCCTCAACTTCAAAATGGATATGATAGTAACATAGTACCAATAGTTCACTGCTGTGAGGACTAAATGCATTAATAGATACACAAGTGCTTGGAAGAGTGACTGTTACATAAGCAGTCAATGAATCTACTTATTGACATGGAAAGGTCAGCAAAATATTCTTAGATGACTAACGCGTTGCAAAACCATATGTACACTCCTTCTAAATATTTTAAAAAGAGCAACATAAAATATATTTTCTAGTGATAAATAGATGCATGTGATTTAACAGAGAAAGAATTGGAGGAATCTACTTCATACTGACAATGGTGCTTACCTCCAAAGAAGGTATTAGATTTGAAGATCTTGGCCAAGAGATACTTTAATCTTAATTGTAATGTTAAACATTTTTTTTAATATATGTATTTTTTGCATTTATATATTACTTATATATTTAAAATTAGCAAAAAGAAAACAACCAGCAGATTCAGTACATTTTCTTTTACAGACATCTTAATTCCTTTCTAATCCGAGAGCTCTGGTGTTTTTGGACTCAGGATTCCCAGATGTTGGTATCAGTCCAGGAAACTGTCAAAATCCATGTGACTATCAGCCTGCCCCACGTGAGAAGGCTGCTCTTTCAATTACGTCTATGGAGACTGTTTGCCTGCCTTGGTACTCTACTAACTGCCAGATGAGCTAGCTTGATTAGGGCCCCTATGGCTTAGCTTCCAGTCACTACTTTGTTTTAGTATTGTACAGGGAAGATGTATTGAATCAGTTACGGTAATTTGAGACCAAGTTACACAACTTCGTCTCATCTTATGATAGTACTTTACTTAAGAACCCACCCACAGACAACTCTCACCCTGAACTCCATTAATTTAGTTGCTTTCCTTATAGTCACCTAAAAGCTGATAAACTTTATACCCCAAGTAGTATTTATGAAATTTTAGGAGACTGATTTCTTACAGTTTCAGAACAAGTAGAAGATTACTGCTGTTTCCTAATCTTTTAAGTACGTCTGAGTTTACTGTTGTATGAACTATACATTTCACTTGTTAATGTTCCAAAAATAATAAAAAAATTCCATTTTTACCACTTTATCAATAAATGCAGTCACAAAACTATCTGTGTGGCCTTTGAAACATAATTTGGTGATCTGTTTTAGTGTACTGTTTCTCTAGTGCAGTGTGATACCCAACATAGACTTCTTCAGCTTATGGCTAACCTACCTCCCTGTTCTCAAGAGGGCAGAGGGGGTCCAACTCCATTGCCCCTGACTCTTTAGTCACACAATGCCACTAGACTGCCCATGGAGATAGTGGCTATAAGTCAGAAAAAAACTATGTGAGATATCCTTAATTCCAGCAAATATCATTTGTAACACTTGTCAGAGTCGTCGATTATGAGAATATGAAAGGATACAGAATTTTGCTTAGACAACAGGGAAAGGTATTCAATATCTTAGGATTCCTTCACTGTCAAACATCTTTAGAATCTGATAGAAAAGTCTTAAAATTTGAAGAATTGTAAAAACTAATCAAATGGGCAGACTTCTGTGAGTAGGACCATGAGGTCTTGTATGTAAGTTGGGTCTAGGAAGGTGGGATATGTAAATGTCCTCTTCTTGATATTATAGCATCTCTGACATGACAACAATAAACAAACTTGGGAGCCTGGGTCGCTCAGTGGTTTGGTGCCTGTCTTCAGCCCAGGGTGTGATCCTGGAGACCCGGGATTGAGTCCCACATCGGGCTCCCTGCATGGAGCCTGCTTCTCCCTCTGCCTGTGTCTCTGCGCCCCCCCCTTTCTCTCTCTCTCTCTCTCTCTCTGTGTCTCTCATGAATAAATAAATAAAGCATTAAAAAAATAAACAAACTTCTGTGTTGTCATTCAAAGTTGCCTACAAAAAAAATCTCTGGATATTAGTAATCCCAAGCATGCTAAGTAGGCAACCCTCCAAATGATATATCATGATATAATAGTTTCCTCAATTACTAGAAAGAGAATTCAGAGCTTAGGCTTTTGGTAGGAAATAATCTGTTACTTGCAGTAACAGTTGTTGGCTTCCTTAATTGGAAAGTATCTTTCAACCATGGGAAGACTTAATTATGTACACAGAGCATTAGAAGGCTTAAGAAAACTCAAAGGCTACACTACTTGTAAGTGTAGTGTAATAGGTGGATAGAATTTCTTAAGTACTTTCAAAGACTATCAGTCACTAAGAATAGTAGTTAAAAAGGAAATAAAATATTAATGAATTTTTAAATGCAATTTAAAATGTTTGTAGGTGTTAATTAGCTAAGTTTATAAATAGGAATAAAATATTATTCAAAGATCCTTTAACAGTGATTTTCAAATCAAATATAAAAACTTAAAGAACTAAGTTTTTGATAATGTAGCTTGAATAAGTCAAACATTAATTGTAAAATCAAAATAAATATCTGAATGACTCTTCTGGGTAGTCATAAGGCCCTATTATCATCATGAAACTCACAGGCAATAGAGTTTTCCGTGTCTATATTTCTTAAGTTTCCTAATTTGTGGCATTTTCTATAGGTTCTCAGACATAATTAGTATAAAGTATTGAAGTAGAATATTACTTCACATCCACTGAGATTCAGTCATAACTTGATATTAGTGTCCTCCATTAACAGAAAAAACCCTAAGGATCTCATAACTGCTGAAACAATATAGTTGGAACATTGTTCAGAACCATACATACCACTTCATTTTCTGGTCTTAATTCCAGAAATAGCTGTTTATTGCTTGGTTTTAATTTTAAAGAGGCTGTGACACCATGATTAATCCTATTTCCCTCTTGGCCAGTAGACAGCATAAGTGAAATCTGTGGTCCACCCTGAAAAATTCACAGAAGCCTACCAACATGCACTGCATTTACAAACCACTCGCACAGCATCTTCTTTTGCATCCTCCTAGCCTATTCTTCCAGTCAATTTTATCTTAACTATACACTATCTCCCAATCTATATAATTAGAATTTCATGGTGAACCAGAGCATTACTTATAAAATATAAGAAACACTTCTGAATATAGCTATCTTGTAAAGTTTCCTTGAAAAGGAGCTATATCCCACATTCAGGTTAAAATTGTCTTTATTTCCAGGGCACTTGGGTAGCTCAGTCGGTGGAGCGTCTGACTCTTGGCTTTGGCTCAGGTCATGATCTCAGGGTCTTGGGATCGAGCCTCCACAGCAGGCTCTTGTTTGCTCAGTGTGGAGTCCGCTTGCGATTCTGTCTCTCCCTCTTCTTTTCCCTCCTGCTCTGCCCCACTCTCCTGCTCACACACTCTCTTTCTCTCTCAAATAAATAAAATCTTTAAAAAAAAGTCTTATCTTCCAGATCATCATCTTACCTTATAGTTCAATTCCAAGCAAACAAAATTTAAACATCAAAATAAAAGAAAAAGCAGCCTGCTTTCCCTAAAGTGGACAGAAAACTACTAAGCTTAAGCTCATTCTGACAAAAAAGCTTGTTTTCTATCAAAACAACTTTAGATATCTTCTAGTACTAATGCATACCTCAGTAGGACTGAAGGGTCTGGTGACTTCTGTGAACTTACAAAGAGGCAGTAAGAAATAGGACCCAAGGAGAGTTCTCATTTTGCAACTGAATACCTCCTTCTGAATGCCTCGTTGATTTGGCAACAAAACTCTTAATGACTTACACAAAGACAGATGCAAAACTTGCACAAAACTAGACAGGTAATTTAGGTGCTTTGCTTTTTGCGTAAGAGAACAGATTTTGGCTCTAATGATATGCCAGAAAACAATCAATAAGTATTGATTTCTCATTCATTTGGCTTGTTCATTAAAATTTTCCATAGTGATTTACCGGGAATGTTCACCCTTTAATTAGTGCAATTCAATAATATTTCATGGTCAAAATTATTTATTGAGGATTAAAAGTTACTGAAAATAATTTGTTCAGGAAAAATGAAAATGATGAAAGTTTACCAAGAACTTATATTGGTATGCATGATAAAAACAAGCATGAATCCACTCTAGAATTCTCTCCTGCCCCAATTTAGAACTAAACAATGTGACAGCATGGAATAATTACCTCATTGCTCTGTATCTAATGCTCTTCTATAAGACACTCTTGATAATGTAGTGCAAGCATTCACTTTCCTTTTAATGACTTTCCATTTAATGAATTCTGGCTTTAATCATGCCTTTAACCTTATTTTAAAATTCTGGGTTCCAATGCTAAAAGTGAATGCTTAATGTACTCTCAGACTCCATCAGGAAATAAATCAGACGTGGTGGTAGGGGTCTAGCCTGGCTTCATATCCACAGGTATCTGAAAAGAGCAACTAACATTGAGGGCTCTGGGAAAAGCAAAAAGGACAAAGACAACACCTGATTACAGCCTGAGCAGAAAATATGACTTCTTGGAGAAGACCAGTGACCTAGGGAACCCCCTTATTGTTATAAATGTCTCTTGGTGTTGTTGGCTTTTCCCCCCTTATTAAATACTAAGTGTTATAAGCCCCCAAAAGTCTTTTGTGGTTTATCTTTCATTTAAGCTACTTAAACATTTCTATTTTAATATATTTTATATGCAAAAAATTATTCCATATGTGTAAGTTATATAGAAAAAGAAGGAAAAAGAGACCAATGTTCCTACCATCCAGCCTAAAAAGTTAAATTAGTACCTTTGAAGCCCTCTTTATGTCTCATTTCTAGTTGTAGCCCCTATTTTTTCTCCGACTTATTCACAAAAGTATCCCTAAACAATATAGATTAATTTTGCTTGCTTTTTAAGTTTATATACATGGTAATAAACTGTATACAATATTCTGCAAATTGTTTTTTTGTTTGCTAAACATTATGTGGAAAGGTAGGACTAGAATTAATTCACTGTTTTCTGCAATTCCTATGAACAATATTGCTGTGCATTTTTGAACATGTCTTTTGGTACTCGTTTCAAGAACTTTTGGAAGCATATATACACATACGGAAGTAAACTTAGTGGGCCATAGAATTTGCATTTCTTCCATTTTACTGGATAATACCAAATCGCTTTAGCAAAATGGCTGTATGAGTTTTCCTTCATGTTGGCTATCACATATTACTGTGGAACTTTACATTTGCAAATTATTTTATTTTTACTCAGAGGTTGAATATTATGTTTACCAAACTCTGGGTTTTACTTTTTTGTGAACTGATTGCTTATGTGTTTGTCCATTTTTCTATTAAGTTAGTTGTGTTTTCCTATGATCACAACTGTGAGTTCTTAGTATATTCTGGATAACAACCTTTTTTCTTAAACAGGCTACAAATATCTTCTCCCAATTTTTGGCATGTTTTTCAATGTTCCTTAGAAAAACAGTATAGTGTGTCTTTCAAAGATCAATTACTGCGGTCAAATTTAACAAACTTTTTATGATTTGGAATTTTTGTGTCTTAAATCATATAAACATTCTCCTACATTTTCTTCAAGAAGTTAGGAACATTACCTTTCATATTTGAGGCTTTAACCCATTTAGAATCTATTTTATGAATGATATGAGGTCAAATCCAATTTCATTTTTTTCATATGGTCAATTTTCCCCCCACCATTTGTTAGTCCGTACTTTACCCACTAATCTGCAGTGTTAGTTATGTATTAGTCTCAAACTGGCATGAATATGTCAGTCTGTTTCTAGATTTCACTCGGTTGCACTGGTCTACTTGTCAATTGCTGAGCTACACTACACTATCTTATCACTATTACTTTATAAATGAATTTTGGCATCTGAGAGAACAAGCTCTTTTACCTTGTCCTTGCTCAAGTGCATCCTGACTATTCTGGGCCAAGCTGTTCCTCTACATACATTTTAGAAAGTTCTTGCCAAGTTCTTAAAAAAAAAAAAAACAAAAAACAAAAAAAAAACCAAAACTAAACTAAAAAGACCTGTTCAAATTCTCATTAGAACTATGGAAAACATAGGTTAGTTTGGCATTATGGCATTTTTATAATATTGAGGCTTCCTCAGTCTGGCAATTTATATAGGTCTTCTTGAATGTCTTACTGTGGTGTTTGAGCTGCTTCTGCTAAATTCATACTGGCTATTTATATTTTCTGTTGCTTTATAAATCACTATAAATCACTTGTACAAAAATTATATTTTCTGTTTGTTAGAATTAACTGATGTGTAGTGATTCTTGGAGACATCCATCCTGCTAAACTTATTAATTCTAATAATCTGTATTCTTGAGGAGTTTTTAATATATTCAATTTTATTATCAGTGAATAATAACAATTTTGCTTTTCTCTTTATTTTTTTATTTTTATTTTATTGTTTTGCTTGTCTGGTACTTGCTAGGACCTCTAGGAAAACGTTGAATAGAGTGGTTATAGCACATTAAATAGTGAAATGTTAACAATTCTTATTTTAAAGGAAATTCTTGATTTTAACATTCCACCACTTAACATAATGTTTGATAGACTTCTGTTAGCTTCACATATCAAGTTAAGAATGTTCTAATTTAAAAGAAAACAGAAAGTTCTAGTTTAATAAACTTTTGTATTTCTAGTTTAATAACTTTTTATCATGAATAAGTGTTCAACTTCATTAAATGTTTGTCTTCATCTAATGAGATGATTATATAGATTTCTCCTCTAGTTCATGTATGAACTATATGAGTTTTTGAATGCTAAACCAACTTTGTGTTCCCTGCATAAACACAAGTTGGTTATGATACATACATTATATACATAAATGTATATAAAATGCATTTCTGGATTCAGTCTTTATCTCTGTGAATAAGCAGGTTTTTTGTTTTGTTTTATTTATTTATTTAATGAAGAGAATCCTGTACAGTTAATGGATGTTCACTCTGCTCACCTTAGAGTAGAAGAGGAATGCTATTCCAGAACACAACTGCATTAGACAGCTTAAATCTCATAAAAATGTGTTAACTCCACCTATACTTCATTAGTTACACAGAAAACCATACTCTAGGCATTTGCCAAGGTGTATAACCTCTAACATATTACCACTCAATATTTATTAAAAGCTCAAATTAAGAACTACAACACCCCATATAAAAAGAATTTAAAAAAAAAAACCCCAAACCCTAGCTTTTTGAGGATTTTTATTAACTCTATTCAGTGACACAGGTCATACTCCAATTACAGAATAACTTTAAAAAATTCTAGTAAAATTAATGTACAGTGTTATATTAGTTCCAGGTGCTATGAAAGATATTTTTGGGGGGTCACCAGCATGGCTTAGTTGGTTAAGCATCCAATTCTTGATTTTGTCTCAGGCTATCATCTGAAGGTCATGAGATTGAGCCTCACATCAGGCTCCACACTCAGCATGGAGTCTGCTTGGTATTCTCTCTCTCCCTCTGCCCTCCCCCTGCTCATGTGCATGTGTGCACCCTCTCTCAAATAAATAAATGTTTTTAAAAAGATATTCTTTTTTTTTTTTTTAAAGATTTTAATTATTCACAAGAGACAGAGAGAGAGGCAGAGACATAGGCAGAGGGAGAAGCAGATTCCACATTCAGAGTCTGATTCGGGACTCAATCCTAGGACTGGGGAATCATGCCCTAGCCGAAGGCAGATGCTCAACCACCGAGCCACCCAGGTGTCCTGAGATATTCTTTTTATATCCACTTGCAGTAGGGATTCATTTATCCCCAAAAATAATTGTTATGATTTCACATGGAACCAATAAATGGATTGTTTTTAATAAAATAAGGAAGGACTGGCAATATAGCTGGCAAATATCAAATATTCAAATTTAAAATATTGGTTATAAGGTATAGCCACCAATATTTTTTCATATTTATATATTCTGTTATCATCTGTGAAAATGTTTTTAATCATGCCAATGAAGCTGTGGATAGGTAGGAGCAGCTAAATGGGAAGTATATTAATGAATACTAATATTAATATTCAGTCCATTATTTTCTGCAAATATTCTAAATTATATCTGTAGGTATCCAAAAAAAAAGAATAAAAGTTAATACAGGGAAAAGTAGATTAGAAAGAAAATCCCCACTTGATTAATCTATAAGAAAGCAAGAAAGTAGATAAAAAGAAGAAAGATTTTTTTTGTTAGATTAGAAACAAATAGAGCTTAGATTTAAACTCAACATATCAGTAAATAAATAACAACTTTCTAAATGCATCTTAAAAATGAAGAATTGAGGGCAGCCCGGGTGGCTAGCGGTTTAGCGCCGCCTTCAGCCCAGGGTGTGATCCTGGAGACCCAGGATTGAGTCCCGCGTCAGGCTCCCTGCATGGGGTCTGCTTCTCCCTCTGCCTGCATCTCTGCCTCTCTCTGTGTCTCTCATGAATAAATAAATAAAATAAAATTTAAAAAAAATGAAGAATTGCAAAAAAACTAAAAAGACTGAGATATTGTAATATAAAATAAACACCTGGTTATGCTGGTTACAAAAGAGAAAATTCATAGCAAAACAAAATGATATACCATATGAACACTAACCAAAAGAAAGCTGATATAGCTCTTCAAATATCAAAGTAGATATTAAAGTGAATTATTGACAATAGAAGCATTCTCTGATGATTCAAAGGTTAATTTACCAAGAAGATAGGACAATCCTGAACTATATGTACCTATTAACATCACCTCAAACACATAAAGCAAAAACTGACAAAATTAAAAGAAGATAGAGATAACTCCTTAATTATAGAGACTTTTTTTTTTAAACACATCTCTTTCACTAACACATTCTAGAAGTTTTGAGCAAACATGGTTAACAAATTTAACCTGATATACATGAAGGAGCACATGAGCACCAAGTAAGATCACCAGATAGCTGAGTACATCATGTCTCATCCATCCTCTCCCCAATAATTTAAATTGGTTTTATTGAATACTACATTATATATTTGTGTGATGCCATTAGTCTACACTGAGGGCCATTGTGTGAAAATGTCCTAATAACAAAAACATCAGCGGATTTACTGGAAGGATGTTATCAATATTAATATCACTGTTTTCTCTAAATCATACATTAATTGTGCCAATAGCCTACTTCTCTTAAGCAGATGGTTTGTTTTTTCCTTATGAATACTGTGAAGAATGTAATGAACAAAGGTTTCCCTTTCCTTCAGCAACTAGGAAGCTTAGAGCCAAAATAAAGGCCTTGCCTCAGAAATACCATAATCATAATATATATACTTGCAGCATTATTTTTGGTTCCACTCTGTCCTCATCTTCATTGATCTTTCTTATCTTGTTGCTATCAGTTTGTCCAATCCTGTCATATAAAGGCATCTCTCCAAGTTGCTTCTAGACAATATATGAGTGAATAAAATATAAGGATAAAAACATATAGGTGAAAAACGTATATACCCTTAATGGCAGTTGGTTATTTACCTTTGGTCTTCATGATAAAAACTTTATTGAAATCAGAGTGAATTTCAAAGCAGTGATTTAATTCAGAGAAATCATATTCCATGCAAACCAATAAGCTAACAACAAGGTCACAAGCAAATACATGTGGATAGCACCTGATCAGAGAATTGGCTGGTGTGAATATCTAAACAGGCTCAGAGTTCTGCTGATATGCCCACAAATCTTAGGTTTCCAGACTAAGCATCCTGGGTTCAAGATGCAGGAGCAGACTGCCATCTTAGGGATCTACTTTCAGGAAATCTAGAGCTTTATTGCAGCAGCCAAACCATTTTGTGGAAAAAGTGTAAGGGAAAAGAGAGGAAATAAGAAGGTATGATTTTCATATCCTTATGCTCCTTTCTCTAAGATAGCCTTAAATTACCTGGAAAGTAGCTTAGAAATATTCTCTCTCTTTTTTTTTAAAGACACCCAGGTTCGAGTAATTAATTCCAGATACAATCTATTCTGAAAATCTAGACTTTCCTACAATCTGCCATCTTGCACCTTCACTCTTTTTCTTCTGGCTCAGTTCTCATTAGAGCTAAGGAGTAGTAAGTAACTAAAGGAATTAAGAATAAAAAAGGCTTTATATAATCCTTCATGTTCACACTTTAGGGAAGATAACATTCAGTGTTTTCTAACTAGTGGCCTACTAGCTGATGGGTAGGAGAAATAAGCATTTAGTAGTAATACTCAAACTTCATGGGGATACTTGAACTACTTTACAAACCTACAAGTGACCCAGCTCCTGTTATGCCTCAAAACTATTAATAGGTCATAGTGCTTACAGAAATAGTTATGAATTCTTCTCAGACATTCAAAGCCTACTTTTACTCCAAGAATACCCTGTAGCATACCTTTAACATAAGGTCTTATTCTTTAACATAAGGTCTATGAATCAGAAAAAAAAATAATTCTAATTTTATTCATTTTTTCCTCTTCTTCAAACTCTCTCTCATCTCTTAAAATGTTTATATCATCTATGTATTTGCCTTATACTAAACTGTTCATCTTCCTCCCCTTTTATCCTACAAATTGCATGCCTTCTTATATAGATGGCAGGGACAAACACTGTTCTTCCTACCTAGGAGCCATCCTTCCTCTTACAAGTCAGTGTGCCACCAGGCTTTCAGTATTCAAAATACTTTTCTAAAGGTATCATACATACTTCTAACCTCTCAAGGCAGGATAATGATAATCTGCTTTCATATGTAACTTCTACCAATTAGTCCTAGTTTTTCTTTCATTATCTCTATGGAACATGCAGAACCTTTCACAAGAGACTTTAAACTATCTGAAGCCAAAAACAGTATCATCTTAAGGATCCCAGAATATTTGAAGTGCAGGAAGCTCATGTTGTTAAAGTGAGTTTTCCAGGGAATCTATCAAACTAAGACTACAATACTTTTCTTTCAAGATCTCTCCAACATACCTGTTCTCTGCTCTTATTCTAATCATGACTTAACTACCAGGACAGTAGCAGACATTTCTAGTCATGTAGGGCTCATGGACCTCAGGCACTAAGAAATGACAAACACAAAACATGGCAGGAGGGCAAAATAATTACTTTTCACATTCTAGAACACAGGCAAAACAATGTGTTTTATTTAACAAGTAAGTGCTAATTAATAACTCTTAATAATTAAGTAATAATCCCTAAAAAGGGTTTGTCATGGCTCCTGGTGAAAAAAAATTGTTATATTTGCTTTATGTATTATGGTAAGAAAATGTATTAGAGCATATTAAGTAATGGATTTGTATAATATATCAACATTTTAATGAGATAGTTGAGTAGGCTTGGTTTATAGAGAAAACCACACAAATAGTGTTCAAATAGAATTGTTGTGGTAGGAAATTTCTGCTTAGTTTGAAAAATGATTTTATCACTCTGAAAACTTACAATAATTCAATACTGAGAGTCACGTAATTAATCCCTCCTCAGTTGGGAAGCTCATTCTTAGAAGAGCATGACTCCCTGCAAAGAAACAACCTCTTGTGTGCTCTTCCTTTCCTCCTCCTCCCTTTCTGCCTCCTTCATTTTGTCTCCTTCCATTGTCTTTCTTTCACTATTTCACTCTAACATAGTTTTTCACGGACTTTAATTGATCATCCTTTTGCTTCACTGAGCTGCCTCAAGGCCTAAAGTTATGCTAAAGCCCTCATCCTATCAATAAAACACTCCAGTGCTCAGAAAGCAAGTCAGAATTGGACAGTCCCCAGGAAGTGGGGAGAAAGAGCACTGCATCTAGGGGGCAGAAACTAGCAAAACTGACGGGTAGTTGCCTTACCCATCCTGTTGCAAAAAAGGTGTGTGTGTGGGGGGGCGGGGGGGAATCTTTAAGTGCTGACTGGCCTGTGTCTGGTCCGCAGTTTTACTTCCTTTTCTAAACCTCTAGGACTTCAGCGTTCCCTAGCAACGGAAGCAAAGGATCAATTTAGAAAAGTGCTTTCCAGAGCATTCCTATCTAGCTACTGACCAAGCCATTTTAGTTTATGTGATCAAGCAATTGAAATTCAAGGAGATTTATCACTGACTGTCCTCGGCAGCAAAACTGGAAGAGCACCGCTTGATATGTATGCTACTAATGTCTAAGATGACGGATTCCACCTCTACTGCACAAGCATGGATTGGTTTCAGTAAGAATTAGTAGTCTCTGCATCTCACTGTGAACCCACAGTGTTGCTAGGGAAACTGATAATTATGTGGCAAAATGGAGGGTGTAGAATAGGAAAAGGGTTCAGAAGAAATATAAGGTTTTGATCCAAATCAGCATGTTAATAGTAGAGTCTGTTGATCTTCTGTACTCACATAATTTAATAAATACCATTAATTAGATGTTTGACAAGATACTGATTTCTAAATTGAAATAAATGAACAGAAATGAAATGAACATTGGAAAGCTATTGGTTACTGATCATACTTTGTGCCTATCATGGCAGAAACACATATTTATTATAAACTACAATTAATTTAATGGAATTAAAATATTCAAAAAGGTGAAAACAAAACCATTGTTTTTTTCTGACATTTTTCTTTAGAAATCAATGTTACAGAGTTCCAGATATAAAAATTATAATCTTATAAAAGCTTTTATTCACCTCAGAGACAAATGCATATAACCTCAAAATACCTGTTAGTATGGAGAAAACTGAAGTGTTACTATTTTTATATTATACATAGTAAAGCCAATCCAGAGATGCCGAATGACCTTCCTGAAGACACACAGCTCTTCAGTTAGTGGTAATGCTGGTGCTAAATATTCCTCTTTAAGATGCCCAAGAGGCATTATTTACACATTATATTTTATTACGGGAAAGCCCGTAATAATGTAAAATAAAAATGTAGTAAATGGTCTCAAATCTCTAGATCTCACTTTAATTTTAAATGAAGATTTCCAATACTTTTCATTTTTAATAGCTAAGAGTGTAGTTCTAAAAGTTAATGATATGATATAAACACTTGTGTATCAGAAAAGTCTCGTTGGAGACATTTTAGTATGTGAGAAAGATCATCAAAGAATTAAATAGCTCATTAGTGAACAGTTTTACTGCATGTCAAATCGCTCTGCCTGTGAGCTGTCTGTCCTATCATGACAGTGCTGATTCACAACATTCTTTTACTTTCGCTTTTTCCAAGGATTATTAGGTAAAAACTTTAAAAGATGAAACCAAAGGTTTTATATCTCCCTGTATACTTATTTTTATAAATTATTATACATTTTCTAATTTAATAATATATTATAGATATGAAAACATTCATTCACATTCACATACACACAACCTATTTATGGATGTCTGTGCAAGAAAATAAATGACCATTTTATGGTTGGTGCATAAATAAGACAAACATTTATAATAGCAAATGTTTCCAGTGTTTTGATTTTACTTGCTTTTTCTTTTTTTTTTAAAAGATTTTATTTACTTATTTGAGAGAGAGAGAGAGAGCACAGGCAGAGGGAGCGACAGGCAGAGGGTGAGTGAGAAGCAGAGCAAGGAGCCCGATGTGGGGCTTGATCCCAGAAGTCCGGATCATGACCTGAGCCAAAGGCAGACACTTAACCATCTGAGCCACCCAGGTGTCTTGATTTTATTTGCTCTTTGACAGGAAAGAATGAGAAGTATACAGAGGACACTAAGATAAAAGCATAAAACTAACAGAACTTCTTAATGAATTCCAAGTGCTAGAAGTAGGCAGTTAGCTTCTAATGTTAAGAAAAAGATCTTCATTCTAATGACTTAAAAATTCTAAGTCTTACTTTTTAATACATAAACACTGGCTCACCCTACATGGGATGAATTATCATTTTAAGGTAGTTTTTTTAAGGTAGTTTATTTTTTTTTAAATTTTTTAAAGGTAGTTTATTAAGTCTATCAATTTTATGGTGGCTTAAAATTAAGTAGTTTAAGTTGCAATTCTGTTATTTCCATACATCAAAGCATTGATTTTTTGATAATAAAAAAAAAAGAACCAAATGACAGGTTCTTATTTTGATAAGCCTTTTTGTCTTTCTCATGGCAGGAAGGTTTTTTTCAACTCTTTGGGAAAGAAAAAGAAAATTTTAAGGCTGAGTTTTATAGTCATTAAAAACCATTTTTGCGGTTAGCTTAAACAAACCTTGACTAAGGCCATCTTGACAAGATGTCTGCTTGACATCCAAGTTCTCCATGGTATCTCCTTTAGAGACTTCACCAAGGGACGTTCTTCTCTCAAAGATGTTGTTGTTATTGTTAACTTGAGTCCCATTTTGCTTCAATAGTCTGAATACTTCAGCTTCCAAATCTCTAATCTAAGGAGGAAAAAAAATCCATCCATAAAACTCTAAGGCAGCACTGGTCTTAGTACTCAGTACTCAGCAAAACCATCCTATTACTTAGTGGTTTTGAGCACGTAACTCACCCGTACTTGCAGACCCTGGACTTCCACAAGATGAGCTTTTTCCAAATCTTCTATTTTCTTTCTTTCTGCTTCCTGTCTTTTGATGAAATCAAGTTCTCTTAAGAAGAAAATAAAAGATCTGATGGCATCAAAGACTCCATAAATGAGGAAATATGTGAAAGTTCTTAACTGAACAATAAACTGCACAGTGGGACAAATAACTGGGCAGCTATTTAAATAAACGAGACTCAATCATGGTTAGAAAAAAAGGGATCCAGCAATGAAAGCAAATAAAACATTGAAACGGATCATAAAGAAAAATGCTTTGACTCTGCTTACTGTGATTGTCATTTGTAACTCCTGATTCTAGGGTACCCATACAGATTTAGAGAGAAGCTACTGAACTAATGGCTCACTTGGGTAATCTGGTGGAGATGATTACATGTCAGGTAGTTATAATTCCACATTTACAAAGTCATATACTTCATAAACTGCTGGGACTGGATGGTAAGAGTTTACAGAAGATAATTATGACTTGCTTTCTACGAATGATGTGGCAAAGGGCTGGCGGGTAAGAAACACTGAGAGGGGGCCTTCACTTACACACCTGAGGATAATATGGGGAGAAGGAGAAAATATCTCCATTTTGAGAGCCTGGAATACAACCTGCAAATTTGGCAACATTTACTATAAAGTTATCACATGAAATACAATGAGGTATGACATTTTTGGCAGGAAGAGTTAAAACAGTGATGTATTGAATCCATGACCACAAAGAGTTATTTCCCCCTTTTTTTTTTTACAATAAATAATTTAAAGCAGTCTTCTTTAAATATTAAACATTCTTTCTGTGATAGGAAATAACAGAGATAATGTGACTCTTACACATATGCTTAGTCTCTACAGCTTGGCATGGAAGACCAGAAGAGGTCCTGGCATGACTTTTTATTGTTCTGGCTGGTCAGAACTAACTGATGAAAAAATCCAGTAACTATCTCCCTGAAATTACACTAAAATCCAACAGAGGGAAGCAAAGCAGCATTCGTTTGGAAAGAGCTGATGAGATTCAAAAGCAGAGTGTGGCACTGGACTCTCACTGCAGGCAACTGAGGCTCTTGTGATTCTCTCAACAGCTGAGCAAGGAAAATGGCAGGGCAGGAGGTCTTGCTAATCAATATTTACACTATCTGAAGTGGGAAAATTTTGCAGTTCTTGATACTAAGTACAGAGACAGAAGCAGTCTAATCAAGGGCCCAGTTGTTACTTTGTATGTTCAGTCATTCTGCGTGACTTCAACTGGGCTTCATGCTTCCTAGTCACAGAGTTGTTTCCAAAAGGACAGAGATTCAAGTTTTTTCATAGTTACCAGGACTTGCTAACTATCAAAAAGAAATCAGGGGGTCACTGACAGCCAAAAAAAAAAAAATCATAAAATAAACAGAATATAATCTCACATGAAAAAATAACAGAAGGGATCTCCAAAACTTAATGTCTGTGCCTTATAACTCTGCTAAAAAGGGATAACCAAGATTATCTTTTCTATTCTGTTCATTGTTACAAAATCACTGGATAGAAGCCTTCTTTAGACGCACATAACGATTCTTTAGTCATTAGGAGCTGCTTACTTTTGTTGAAAATCCTTGATCAATTTCTTTGCCTTGTTATATTTCTTCTCCAAGGCCTGATACTGGCTTTGAGTCTCCTTGAGATGCTCATTCACTGTGTGGCATAAGGTCTGAGCCTCAATCCAGTAGCTCTCCAACTTCAGCATTCTCTCTTTATTCTCTTCTATATTCTGTTGGAGTTGGGTTTTTTCTAGTTCCCACCTCACTTTCTCATTTTCTGCTGCTTGCAGCTGGATAAAGCAAATGTCAAGGCAAGGATAATCTGGGTATTCTGCAGCAAAAATCCACTATGTTTTGAAAAGCATGTTTTAAATTAAGTTTCACTGTCACATATACTTAATCATCTAGAACCTTGAGATGAGAAGAGCAAGTCTTATTTTCAGCATTTCAGAGATTACAAAATGGAAGCCTTGAAAAATGAAATGCTTTGTCCAACCAAGGTCACACATCTGATAAATAATAAAACCTGGATCTGATTTCAACTCCCATGATCTTCCTATCACACCATGTTGTTTGAAATTCTGTGAGCAGGACATACTGTTTTAGAGTTTGACTGGATTATACCCAATGAACTTCAATGTACCTTCTTTTAGACTTTTATCCTACATATACTTAGATGTAGATGTAACTGAAAAGTGACGGGGGAGAGATACACTGGAAAGAAGAGAGGGGCAGAAACAGTTTGGCTTAATAGTTCAGAGGGCGTCTGGAGTCACTCAGTTTAGAGTTGAATCCTAGCTCTGCCATCACTGGCCTTTAAAATGTGGGCAAATAACTGGAGCTCTCTAAGACTCAAGTATATTATCAATAAGACAGATTTGTGATATAACACAACAGCATGCTTGGAACAGCTCCTTGAGCATCCTCTGATAAATGCTGGTTATTTTTACTTTGTTTTTTTATCCCTTTTAATAATATGATTACATTCTTTATTTCAATTGACACGAACATAGTCTGTAGTTCATTATTTTGCTGGCAGTGTTCTGAATTTCCAGAGCCTCATAAACTTCAATTTGCATAAAAGTATAAAAGACAGTGTAAGTAAAAATATAAATTACTGCTGACTTATAGTAAATCCCTCCAATGAAACAGAAAGGCAGTTACCTGTGTTTCTGCTTCCAGGGACTCTTAGGAAAAGATGGTAAACTAGTCCAACCCCCTTATTTCTACAGAAATTCAAGGCTGATCCTTTAGGTGAAGAGTCAAAGGTCATCTATTCACAATGAGACCTTTAAACTAGGGCTTCATCTAATTCACATGTTTCCTTTCAAGTTCAAAAGGATGGAGAGTTATTATAAACTAACAATTTTCAAAATCGAAGACATCCCAAAACCATACCACATTCAGCAAATAAATATATAATCTTTTAATGTATATTTTAAACTAAATACATTGACAAAACAGATTACAAAGTAAAAAAAATCAAAAACATTCCAAAGTTAGGAATTCTATTATAAACACGGATATAAAGAGTCACAGTAAAGTAAGCTACTATAGATACTACACGCCAATATAATAAAGAGAAAAATACAAAATACTAATTTATAGGATTTTCTACATTAAATGCTTTTGGTCTAACACATTAGCTTTGTTAAAGCACTTGCAATCAACAGGGGAATCTTTCTCCCTGGTTATAATGAACAATTAAAAAAAATCTATTCTTCCATTCTGTGCTAAGAAACAAAAGCAATTTAAAACAGGACTAGGTTTTTACTGCATCTTTTATTAAGCAATGTTTTGTATTCAAGTTGTTTATTTACCAACCACTACTAATTTAAAAATGATTATTCACAGAGCTTGGCTGACACCATGAATGATGTATAGACATGTTTTGACTAAAGAGCTACAGAGTTATTAGCTGAGAATACCATTTAACCAAAATAGCCCTGTTAATTTATCTCCATTTAAAACACATGGAAAACCCAAAATAAGTGTTCAATGGGAACAGGAAAACAGATCATTAATGATGGGAGAGAAATTATGTCTCAGTTTTTAAAGACCACAAAAACAATAAAGAATATTATTTTAAAATAATTCAGAAAATATTTTTAAATCCTTGAAATTACATATTTGATAAAACTAGATACAACTGTAGGAATTTATACAAGTACCTTATAATTTACCAACTAAACATGCCCTTTTGAATATTGTATTATTTCATATATAACCTAAAAATACATACTCCCTTGATTTATCAAGACCTGTTTTTTTCCACAAATTTAAATAATGCATACTAAACTTGTCTAAAAATTTCCAGTAGCATTCTGACACCTAAAATCAATTATTCACATATTATAGTAAATTTCATAATATTTAATTATTAGAAATTGGAATTTTTTCTATGAAAAAGTATTCATGTGCTACATTAAAATACATTGTTTCTTTTTTTTACATTGTTTCTGATGAATATGTTAAAAATAAATAAATGATTAAACCTACTTAAAATAAGATAAATAGAAAGAGATGCAGCATAATAGCTTGTATAATAAGAACAGCGTAATTAGTGGTTGAAACATAATTTGGATGCTAGAACCATTAACAATAATTAATTTTTGAGGAAATCTCAGAGGGAACTGGCCACATATGTGCAGATATGTAAATATGTATTTTTAAAACACTGTGCTATTTCACTGAAGGAATATGGTGGTGCTTACCCCCCAGGGGTAAATGCTCTCCCTGGCAGGTCTGTCTACATATCTAACGGTGGAAATGAACGTCTCACATTTGTACTCTTTCAAATGCGCAGGAGCAAATCCTTTAGTCCTCGGGTTGAGTTTATTCATCGTACCCAAAGTTTAAAAAGTACAATTCGAACACCATTTAATGGTGCTTACCTTGGTCTTCAATTTTTGAATCTCTGCTTCTGTAACTGCATGTTTGATTTGCAACTGAAAATTGAAAAGAAAGAAAACAATCTGAACTAAGAAAGGGTATCTCTATTTTTGAAGCCATGGCGGCTAGAAGAATACCTTATCACATAGCAGAAGGCCCAGAAAAGTGCTGCAATGCAGCAGGTTGTAAATTAAAATGTCTAGTGTGTAAAATGACTCACTAGGTGCACACTAATGAAACACGGGTCTCTGGCCCACGCTCCCTAATGGATTAGGTTACGAACTGAATTGTTCGGGGACTAACGAAAAGAAGACACATTTTCCTAGCCCTCTCTGCAGCTCTTCCTTTAGGATTCGGGTGGCGAGGGACTGTTTTCTGAGCAGAGAGCCTCGCGGGGCCGCAGGGTTGCGCAGGCAAGCGGGCCCGCGGCCGTGCGAGGGTCCGGTCCCGGATCTGGAGGGTAGAGGGCGCTACGGGCCCGCGAGTCGCACGCTCCGGAGGCCGAGCAGCTCCCGCACAGCTCCCGCAGCTGCCGGACGGAGGACCTGGATGCTGCAGCGCCGCAGCGACATCGGTGATTTTTTTTTTTTTTTTTAATTTCAGGCAAGGTACAGATCCAGATTTCTGTCCTCCAAAAATCGACTCCTACTGAGGACCCTGACCCCCCCGAAAGCCTTAACTGCAGCCCGAGAGCCACCAATTACATTTGTTTTGCTTCTCCCCTCCCCCCACTTCGTTTTCTCCGTGAGGGTGAGAGGAGCAAAGGAAACATTCATTTCCTTAAGGGATAAAGGAATGCACCAAGATTTTCAGAAAACAATTTACGGGTTCCAAGTCTCTCCTCCGGGGTCAGATGTTTTTGGAATTCAGAATTCTTCCAATTTCAGAAAGGCAGCAAGATGCGTTTTCCATAAATTGCCTATTACCCACACCTTGGTCCGTGGAGGCGCTCCGTGATCAAATACAGGAATATTTTTGCCATCAAACATACGTATTTCCCACTAAGTGTGGTACAGAATAGAGACTCTAAGTAGCACCCTGTCTGTTTTGGTCAGGTTTACCACCAAATTAGTTTGCCACAAAATTATTTTCAACAAGCTGTTTTCAGAGCATTTTGGATTCAGAATTGTGCAAGGAAGATGGCAAATGTCTACTATTATTATGATCTAATAAATGTCTAAGGTTTTCTTCCCAGAAAAAGTGAGTCAGTGGGTGGAAGGATAGAAACATGCACCTTGGAGGTCATGACCCCTCACAAAGCTCAGCTCCCTTGGGTTTGTAACCTGCATTTCCTTGGTTTTCAGCCAGCTAGTAGGGGCACAGGGGAAGGATGGAGGGAGTGCTCCCCTCCTGGATGTTCTCAGTCCTCCTATTATGTTTAAGTCCCTTTAGTCTACACTGCTACTGCTCTCAGTTCTGAGGGGTGATCTTGAAACTGTTTTTAAATTTGATTCTGCCTCACTCACATCATTTCTCTTAATTTGCCACTTCCAATCTGGACATGCCTGCAGTCTCATCAATGTGGCTCTTGCTCCTTGTGCCCTCATTGTTTCGTAGATGCTCCCAGGCTCTAACAGTCTCTACAGAGGAAAGACTCTCTGTGCAGCTGTCATTCTTTTATGAGACCCAAAACAGGCAGTCCAGGCTCTCTCCATTTCTCGCCATAGCCCTACTGGTACAGCACTGAAACTACCTACCATTTGGAGTTGCTGAGAGCAACAGTGTATCCGGCAAGCACTGCTCCAACTCATGGCAACTCCCTTGTACCTGGCTGATGAGGTCTGAGCTTACCCAGTGCCCTAGTCTGGATGAATCTCTCAGGATGTGACAATGCCAGGCACCCAGCCTGACATGCTAAAATGGCCAAGTGTACGGACACTCCAGCTGTGAGCCCGAGAGTGAACACACTACTGCTGTAGAAGCATCAATCCTTCCATTTTTGGACTCCCTTGAAGATGTGGAAAACTAGGGCACGTAGCTGAAAACTGACCTGGCTTAGTTGTTAACAGTGAATTGCTGTTAAAACCATGACGTCCATCGAAAGATGAATGGATAAAGAAGATGTGGTTTATGTATACAATGGAATATTACTCAGCAATTAGAAACGACAAATACCCACCATTTGCTTCAACATGGATGGAACTGGAGGGTATTATGCTGAGTGAAATAAGTCAATCGGAGAAGGACAAACAGTGTATGTTCTCATTCATTTGGGGAATATGAATAATAGTGAAAGGGAATATAAAGGAAGGGAAAAGAAATGTTGGGAAATATCAGGAAGAGAGACAGAACATAAAGACTCCTAACTTGGGGAAACGAACTAGGGGTGGTGGAAGGGGAGGAGGGCGGGTGTTGGAGGGGAATGGGTGACGGGCACTGAGGTGGACACTTGACGGGATGAGCACTGGGTGTTTTTCTGTATGTTGGTAAATTGAACACCAATAAAAATTAATTAAAAAAAAAAAAAAACCATGACCAGAACCTACATCTTCTGGTCCTTGTTCCAGTGCCATTTTCCATAGAGAATAAGGATTAATTCGATAGGCATTTATTGAAGAGCTGCTAGGTGCAAGATGCTATGAGGAGAGAGGAGGACTGTTTCCCCTTCTAATTAGTGTCAGTGCTAGTCTCCCCCGACCAATATAAACTCATAAACTAAAGATAGCAAAATACTTGAATCTTAGACATGCTACATTATATATATAAATATATCCACGTACACATGCACACATCTCTGGCTATCAGGAGTTATCTTCCAAAGGAGATCTTCTCTCCCACTTTGGCAAATGGGCAGGATAAGATTAGCAAATCCATGTGCCTAGGTGATTGTTACTGACAAGGCAAAGGACTCCTTGATCTTTCTCCCATGGCCCAAGTGTGAAGCTAGGCTGAATTTATCTTTGGCTTCCCATGAATGAGTTCCATGATGTTGGAAAATCACTGAACCTCTATTACCTTCATTTTGCTCACCTGCACAGTGCAGTTCCTCACAGGTCATAACCTTCTTTATTGGAAAGATTAAATGAAATAACCCATGTAAAGCTTTTAGCACAGTGGCTAGCATAGAATAAGCCATCTAAAGTTAGCCCAGACTAAGCAAGAATGATCTGAAGAACTCAAATATAATTACCACAACTCCACTTCTTAGTCGACAGTGCTAAATACTGCAAAATGTCACACCTGAAATAAAATAAACACCTCTGCTTCTATTTGAAAAGTAGCAAGAAATCAAAAGGGCAGATTTTACGATGAACACTGCAACTGTGGGGACATGCCAGATTTGATTTCTCAGTGGTTAACTCCCTTGAGCTACCAAGTATATGGTATGCAGCCTGTTGGGACTTCGGATTTTCTTTGTTCAGGTCACTGTGGCCAACAGCAAGCTGCTTCTCTGGGCCCCGGCTTCCCATACGAAAAACAAGAGGGCTAGATGGGAAGAACTCCAAGGCCCTTGCAAATACTACAGGTGTGACATTTACAAAATGAAGAGCCTGGGGATGGTTGTCATGGTTGCAGAGTCTAGAAATTCTTGTCTCAAGTGAGCATGTTTATTCCTATGAATGCCTATACTAGATTAATCCATTGATGTGCGGGACAAACCCAGGTAAAACTGAAACAGACAGGTTGGTCCTCCAGCTATCCCACCCTCCCATCTCACCAAAATGGATAACAGAAGAGAGGAGAACTCATTAGCAGTGAAGTGAGGGCACTGATAAAAGCTTAAAGTGTTACTAAGTACAGCCAAATTCTTTAGATACAGGAAAACACATTGAATTCTGCAAATTCAGACATTATTCAGAAGATGGGCAAAAGTTTTAGTGCAACGTTTTCTTAGAATTCATAAAGCCTAAAATGATAGACACAGGATTATTTTAAAACTCTATGCACATCAGGAGAATTTCTACAAACTCATCTCTATTAACACAAAAGGCATCAGAAATAAACCAATCGAACTTTGATTTTACATAGGAAGAAACGGTTTCAGTAGTACCAGCTACAGAGCTAATATGGGTCAGAGCCAGGTTTTGTACATTTCAGTCCATATTCTTTTCCACTAAATTCCTTACATTTGTAGGACCCTATGTCTTTTTTATCATATCCTTTATCATTGCAAATGGGTCTTTGTGGGGGAAGCAGGACAGACACAGTCCACCTCACTGTTCAGATGGGGACAGAGGCTCAAACAAGTTACATGGCTCCTTCAAGATTCTAGCAGCAGTAGGCCCCAGAGTGGAAAGATATCTCAGGTCCAACTCTCCCTACCTCTCTTGCCCTCTTCAACTTTGTGATACATTTTTCAATTAATCCTCACAAAAACTTTTGAGCCTTATGACATCATTGTGACCTCCTAGTTGAGAAAGGATTATGCCAGCTGGAAACCATGGATCACTTCTGGTAGTCTCTAAGTGTCCTGACATTAGATATGAAATGGTGCTCAATCAGCTGCTGTTATTACTTCTGGAACCTAGGGTGAAAGGGCTCCCTTATTAACCAACTAGCATTTATTTAATGAGACTATGTGCTGTGCTAGTCACCGAGGATACAAGAACATGACACAGAATCTACCTTCAAAACACTTACTGTAGGGAGATGGAATAAAGACCGCCTTCTGAGAGAAACATCACAGGGAACGTGCTCCTAGATGGCCTGATTTATCTTTTATTCTCATAGTCAGGTCACATGACCCTTAGGCTTTGGCCTACTTGCCTTATCTCCCACTTTGGCAAATGGGCAGGATGAGACCAAGATACCTTCGTTTCATGGAGAGAGGAAGAGAAAATTGCTTTTCAGAGAGGGGAAGTGTCTTGACAACAGAAGCACAGTTGGTGAAAGGTTGTGTTTTCTTATTCTAAAGCAGTTCTCTCTCCATGTGTTTAATAACCTTTCCAAAGGACAGATCCAGGAGTTCGCACATCAGCACCTGAGGCTGGTCAGGCTGACTGTAGAGGCAGGGTGTTAACGGGATTGGTTAATAGCAACTGAGCCTGAAACACCTGTTGGAATTTTGGGCTTCAGAGAATCTAGATTTGGAGAGACTACTTGGGAAGAGAGGATATAAATAAAAAGAAAAGATTGAGGATTACAGGTCAGTGTCTTAACTTATAAGACCAATCTCCCCTCTTCTGTCATTTTTTAACGTGAATGCCAAAGATGTCCACTCTGGGACTGCAGCACAAATAAACACATGCATCCTACAGAGAATCGCAGCTCTTATATAACATTCTGCAGGTGTACCTGCTGTGTATATTTTATTTCTTTCAAAAAATGAATACAGAATATGTACCCTATCACTGAATCAATACAATCCAAACAGAGCCGCACTAGAAATAGCAACATCCTTATGCAGAAACAGAAATGGTGAGACTGAACTTCTACAATTTATCTACCTATCCTGTGCAAGAATGGAAAATATTTTTCTTTAGAAAGTGCAAAATACTACCTTTATTGCAAAGATTTTAAGAGATCTCTAGTATTAGAGATTTTACAATTGGATAAGAGCAACATTCTCTGTTCTTACTTTACAATGGTGACATAATAAATGATGTTTGCATAGAACTTTAAAAAGTGGTTTCAGCACAGGAGTCAACATTTTTATAATTATCTTTGTGATTATTTGACTGAAATCTCTCTTACCTATGACAGAACAGGTGCCACAAAAGAAGGAATCAGAACTGTTTTTGCCTGTATCCAGATGCTGTTAAAATGAAGTTATGCCATATTCCTTTCTCATTTATGTTCAAAGCTTTACATATGGCACCAATCTTTACACTACCAAGTGTTTTTCTCAGGAAATAGTTTATACAAGATTAGCTGAAGTTGAGTGATTGAATAGTATAATAATCTAATCTGAATGGTAACACTAATTGCAGCACATGTAGGATAGGGTGAGCTACTCTACCAAGGTCACTCTTCAAGTAGGTATTCATAAACTAGTTATTAATGATGCAGATGAAAATGGATGTAGATGAAAGCATGTAATTATAGTTTCTTTTTTAAAGACATATCTGTTTGCTAAGTAAATGATTTTAGATAAACTATTTTATAGCTTCTCTACATGTTAATGGAAAGTTCCATAAAGATAACTTTTATTATTATTTAATGTATTTACAACTTTCTCTATATTATTTTTCATACATTCTCTAACACTTAATAAAGTAAAATAGTTTTTAGACTCCATTTCTTCCCTTAAGATCCCCATGACCACCAAGGAGGAGCGTGAAGGGAAACAGTAGACAACTGGTTTAAATGTATCCTGACCAGTAGTTTTTGATTCAGCCTCTTCCTTCTTCCCACTAAATCTCCAGTGAAATCACATTAAAAAAAAAAACAAAACCCACAACTTCAAATGGACACTAAATCTCAAAACATCTGTTACTAGTATATGAAAGAGTCACAAAGCTGAATTAAGACCGACATCCAAGCTTCCCACTCCAGAGAGAGAGAGATGGTTTGTCCATTCTCCCTGGCTAGAGAGCCTGAGTCTATCCAGCGAGAAGTTGGGCAACTTCTACTGTCTTTCCCAGGATCTGTCCTTTTTTTAAAAAAAAAAAAAAAAAAAAACAACTTTTTATTTATTTATGATCGTCACAGAGGGAGAGAGAAAGAGAGAGAGAGGCAGAGACACAGGCAGAGGGAGAAGCAGGCTCCATGCACCAGGAGCCCGACGTGGGATTCAATCCCGGGTCTCCAGGATCGCGCCCTGGGCCAAAGGCAGGCGCTAAACCGCTGCATCACCCAGGGATCCCCCAGGATCTGTCCTTAAACCAACTTCTTCAACTCTTTCAATATTCCATGTTCATTCAGAAAGCAACCACCAGGGCAGCCGGGGTGGCGCAGCGGTTTAGCACTGCCTTCGGCCCAGGGCGTGATCCTGGAGACCTGGGATCGAGTCCCACATCCGCCTCCCTGCATGGAGCCTGCTTCTCCCTCTCCCTCTGTCTCTCTCTGCCTCTCTCTCCTCTCTGTGTTTCTTATGAATAAATAAGTAAAATCTTTATTAAAAAAAAAAACAGAAAGAAAGAAAAGAAAGCAACCACCAAAGTAGGAAGAGAATGCAGGAAGGTGGCTGAATAGTGGTACCCTGCATATTTGAGCTCCAGACCCCAAAATGGAGTATAGATGGGGGTGGTCATAGTAAGGGTTTTGAGAGCAGGGAATAATCTTTTTTTTCCCTTTAGCTTAGAGAACTGAGTGCTAGAGTTGGAAATATCTCACCTAGGCACAGAGAACAGCACTAGTGATAGAATGCCAGAAAACAGCAGCCAGACCAGAAACAAGGCACACAGATATGTCCTCTTGATGTGAGTCTAGAAATGGGATGCATAATTTAACAGATGGATGACTGCTGACTATACAAAAAGGTTTTTGTCTCGATTCCAGATAAATCCAGGAGAGGAAGACAAAACTGAGCTCATTACCAAATATACAAGTGAAGGTAAAGAGAGTATCAACTTGAAAACTCAAATACGTAAACTGAGAAAATGGGGTATCCCATAAGCAAAAATACATTAAGGGAACTCTCCGGCCTACTGGCATAGAAAGTGAAGGAACACAAAGAATGGATGGAGAGTGAGGAAACTAAAAATGTTTTAAGAGAATTAAGTCATGTCAGAAGTGCTAAGAAGCATAAATGGGTTGAAGTTAAAAGTGTATTTAATGCTACAGAAAACTGAATCGTTGATATGATAGGACATAGTTGACAACAACCTCAGACAGAAAAAAATTTTAAAAATATGAGCAAGTTAATTAATACTGAAGACAAAGTGTTTCCAGAAAATAAACAGTAAGAGGAAAAATTAACAGAAACTGTAGAAAATATTAACTAAAACCAAACCAAAACACAGACATAAAACAAGGAAAGCAAATTAAAGGAAAAAACCTCAATGAACGGAGGCCTACTTGAAGAAATTGTAATAAAAATTTAAAATACAAGGCTAAAGTAAGACAAGGATCAAAATGTCAGGTTGGCATTACACTTTTTCTTTACAATATGCACCTAGCTCAAAATAGTGAAGCCTACACTGCAACACTGTCAGGAAAATAAAATGCTGTGAATCAAAATATTAAACTCAACTAATTATCATTCCTATGTCATGATAATTAAATTTTCCCATTCTCAATATAAGGAAGCCCATGAAAGCTATAACCTCCATGAGTACTTAATAAATTACTTAAGGATATACTCTGAGAAATGAGAAATTCTGGTGTAAAGAGAATAGTTGAAACTGAGTAAGCCAAGAGTATAACGACTTATTGTACATATTATTATAAAGCTAACTGAAAAATATAAGCTTTTAAAAAAACAATTGACAGTTGGGGATCCCTGGGTGGCTCAGCAGTTTAGCGCCTGCCTTCAGTCCAGGGTGTGATCCTGGTCCTAGGATCAAGTCCCAGGATCGAGTCCGGGGATCGAGTCCCACATCAGGCTCCCTGCATGGAGCTCTGCCTGTGTCTCTGCCTCTCTCTCTTTCTGTGTCTCTCATGAGTAAATAAAATCTTTAAAAAAAAAAGTAACAATTATATTTTAATAACAATCTTGTCTTAGAAACTAAGGTTGTATCAAAAACATTCAAATGATATTGTTTTAGAACATCCAAATGGTATTATTGTGTTCTTAATTTTGAAAATTATAGGAATAGAGAATATTTTTTAGAAACTTAAAGATAATCCTTACCAAAACTCAATAAACATAAAGGAAACATAAAGCATAAAATGAGATGAGATATATTAAATAATGAATAATTATAACAATAACTTAAGTTGCTAAAATTTCATATTAAAGGAGTAGACTCCAAGATAATATTTTCAAAATGTACAATAAAACAAAGTACTTCAATTAAATTTACATTATAAAAGTAGGTACATACACATGCATACAAAAGTGTGTTTATCCAGCAACTACAAACAAAAGTAACAGTCAGATTATTACCATCAAACAAAGAATATTTGAAGATAAAGAACTGTTAAGCCATATTTTATGTGCTTTCAACATAACTTTAAAATAGATAATCAAAGCTACTAGGCACAAAATATAATGAGGTATAATTTTACTACATGGGTCTCAGTTTACTGGGTTAAATAGGAAAAATGATAAAGATACAGAAGGTGGAAAACACATAATATCACTTTTATCACAAACACCCATATTAATCTATAACAAAAGCACCACTTTAAAAGAACATCAAAACTTGTAGACAATATTATCTGACCACAATGTAACAAAACATTAGATTAATAATAAAAAGTTACAAATTAAAAGCCGTCTCCTCATCAAAGAGAAAATAAAAACAATAAAAATGAAAAATATAGACTTTTTGCAAAATGACAAGAAGAATGAACACTGAAACTAAAAGATGTTGCCAAAGACTTAGCTAAACAAAGAGAGATTAGATTCATAGTTTTAAGTGCTTTCATGATTAAACAATAAAGTATTACAGTAAATTAAGCATGCATTGCCATAAGTTAGAATAAGAGAAATCAAACATTGCAAAGATAATATAATGATGGAATGAATAAAAAAATAAAGATAAAATGACTGAATTAAGGTAGGGGCAAACAGCCAGTTTAGTACATCATACACTAACAAAATCTATTTACTGGTTTTCCTGAATGCAACTTTGGAGATGCCAAAAATGGGGGTGAGGGGAAAGGGAAAAAAAAAGTCTCATTCATCAATTAACAAAAAAACTTGTATGAAATTCTTAAGAGACAGCACAGGTGTTTCCAGATGTGTTTGAAAAGAAAGAGTATATGAAGCAGGCAAGTGTCTAAACAGGAATGGGAGAGAGCAATCTAACCAATCTTTAATGTTACACATATAACTGGATAAACCTGCATCTGGAGGTAAATCAGGGACAATGTATCCCATTCTCCTGAACTTTAGACATCCTGGCCACTAACTTTGGTGCCATGTGGTAACGCCATGTTTGTGAATGAACATCAGGATAGTACTGAAGTCCCACTAGTGTTAGGAAAAAGTATAGGTGAGTTGGAACTAATTATTTTGTAAAAGGCACACCTATAAATATATCTAACTAAAACTCCAAAGTATAAAAAATTGGAAGAGGGGAGGAAAGGCAAATGAAATTATGCTATGGCTATGATTTTGTTAAATAGTAGATATAGCTATTGGAGTTCTACATTCTATGTTACTAGGGAAAAATAACCTAAGACTGAGTCAAAATTACTTGTGTAACCTCTAAAAGAACAGAATGAAAATGTGTAACTTTTAAGCAGCAGATGGAAATCTGATGTATCTTTAACTCTTTAAGGAACCTCCAAAGAAGATGTGGTTTATGTATACAATGGAATATTACTCAGCCATTAGAAATGACAAATACCCACCATTTGCTTCGACGTGGATGGAACTGGAGGGTATTATGCTGAGTGAAATAAGTCAATCGGAGAAGGACAAAAATTATATGGTTGCATTCATTTGGGGAATATAAAAAATAGTGAAAGGGAATAAAGGGGAAAGGAGAAAAAATAAGTGGGAAATATCAGAAAGGGAGACAGAACATGAAAGACTCCTAACTCTGGGAAATGAACTAGGGGTGGTGGAAGGGGAGGTGGGCCGGGGGTGGGGGTGACTGGGTGGCGGGCACTGGGGTGGGCACTTGATGGGATGAGCACTGTGTGTTATTCTGTATGTTGACAAATTGAACACCAATAAAAAATAACTTTATTAAAAAAAAAGCAAATCTGATGTATCTAATGGCAAGTAGGTAAAAGATAAAAAAGAAATAAGAAGAAAGCATGAAAATTATAAATATGAAATAAGGTGGCAGCTCTAAATTCTAATAATAAAGTGATGAAAGTAAATGTAAATGGGTTAAACTCATGAATTAACTGACAAAAGCTCTGAGTATTTAGGAGTAAGATTTAAGAATAGGTTTGCTAAAGGAAACACATTTGAACAAAAGAATAGGAATGGCTAAAAATAAAGAGGGAAAAAACAGATGTTGTGAAGCAAACATGATGCAAGAGAAAGGCAGTGTCAAAGTTTTACTATCAGATAAAATAAAATTTGGGGAAAAATGCATCATAAGGGACAAGACAGATGTTTCAATAAATCACAAAGTTGTAACAATCCCAAACATATATGCAGCTGATATCAAAGATTTAAAATATGTAAAATCACAACTGACAGAATTATAGGAAGGAAAAACAACAACTGTAGTTTGTAATTTTAACATATGCTTTTCAGAATTAGGAGATCAAACAAAATATAAGCCAATGCTAGAGAGAAGAAATGTGTATTTCTATTATTAATCATATTTACATAAATGAAAACTATGTAAATTTCATACCCCAGCACAAAATATGTGTGCTTTTTGCATGCATGAGTACTATTTAATCAAAATTATTTATGAATTAAGCTACAAAAAATTCTTGAAAATTCTAAATAGGTGTCATATGGAATATGTTTCCTGACCAGAATGTGATAAAATTAGAATCTTGTAACAAAATGATAACAACATAAAGCTACATATGTCTGGAAATTAAAATATATCATTAAGTCATTCTTGTATTAAAGAGGAAATCTCAAGAGAAATGATTTCTAAAGGACATTCTAAATGTAAATAATGACATTCTAAATGTAAAAAAAATGTAAAATGTAGCTAAAGTCAATATTTAGAAAAAGTATAGCCTTAAATGTATTTATCAGAATGTAAGAATTATCAAAAATAAATGTACTAAGTGCAACGGATCAATACTAAAATAGGAAAGGAGGAAAAGATTAAGATACTACTAGGAAATAAGTATTTTTTAACTTAAAAAAGGTTAGAAAGACAAAAATTCTGGAAAATAAGAAAAAATATTCAAATAAATAAAGAAAGAAACAAGAATAATTATAGATAGTAAAGACTTCAGTATTTAAAAAGTAGATTATAAAAATGTTAGAAAATATTAGTGCTTAGAGGAAATATATAACTTCTTGAGAAATGCAAAATACCAAAACTGGCCCAAGAAAAACTTAAAAACTTGAAAAGAGTAATGGCTTTATAAAAGGTTTTTAAAATCTTCCTCCACAAAGGCACAGATGGTTTTATAGCTGAGTAATAATAAACTTCTAGGGAACAGAAATTTCTCTTTTATGCAAGTCATTAAGTCTCTCTTATAAAACTCATTTCTGAAAATAGAAAAATAGAGAAAACTTCTTAACTTATATTGAAGCTAATGTAACCTTTGTGGCAGCTTTTGATTAATCTACTCTAGTTAGATTTTCTGTACTTATAGGTGGATGCTTATGTAACTAATAGAGGGGACTCGACTCTAAAATTTTAGAGAGTCAGAAAAGAAGACTCAAATTAAACAGATACATTCCATAAACTTGGATTAAGAGTCAATGGGATAAAAATGCAGCTCTCTTCAAGTTAACTTAGTAGTTTAATGTAATTACAACAAAAATGCAAAGAAGTTTTTCCAAGGGAATTAATAAAGTGATTCAAACGTTTTCTTGAATAGGTTGAACACTACAGGAATTTTTGAAGAGTTAGATGAATCTGATTTATTCCATTACTGTTTAATATGTATTCTAACAGCATTGCACTAAAGAATGAGAAAAAAAGAACAGAATATAAAGGCCACAAGCAGTCCAGAGTGTAAAGGCACCAATTCTGTAGATAATAATACTGGTCTTCCAAGCAGAGGGAAATGCAGGAATGAGCTTTTAATAAAAGTGCTAGCTATCTTGTCAACTACTCAGGGAAATTCAATTAGGTACCTGTCTTGAATTATACAACTTCCAGTAGATGCCTTATGCCATTTGTTTGCCAAATATTTAACCACTATCTGTCAAGAACTATGAGAAAACAGGATATAAAAGTGAGCAAAAACAGAGGAGCTGAGAGGCTGGTGGGAAGATAGGTAATAGGCCCAAAGTAGGACTTACTGAGATAATGTCAATTTAATGTGCTCTATTAAGAGTACAACATGTACTGCTGTCTGATATAATGCAATCAAGAGAACCTTCTGTGATAGGAGACATTGTCAGACTCCAATACACATGACTCTCTATCTCCACCCCACATTTTGTGCATAATCTTATGAAAAGTATCTAGTAATGTAAGTATTTGGGCATTTATGTTAATGACATAAAGATATTTAAAACTGTGATCATGACAGTGTACACGACACAAATGCTGAGACAGAGTATGCCACACTGATACTCAGTGGCAATCTTCTGAAGAAAAAGGACTATGTTAATCTGTTAAATATGTAACAAAAAGAGAATAGAAGAATTAGAAGTGAAATAATGTGAGATTTGCTTGATCTTGAGGTGATAATGAACCTTCAATTCTTAAAAACCAAAATTAAAAGAAAACTACAGATTTGGTTACTCAGGCTAAAAATGAATCCACTCTGTTAGACAGGATATGTCCAGATCATGCAGTGGCCCACACCAAAGTCAGCAATCATTTTCTGTAAAAAGCCAGATAGGGATCCCTGGGTGGCGCAGCGGTTTGGCGCCGGCCTTTGGCCTAGGGCGCGATCCTGGAGACCCCGGATCGAATCCCACATCGGGTTCCCGGTGCATGGAGCCTGCCTTCTCCCTCTACCTGTGTCTCTGCCTCTCTTTCTCTCTCTCTCTCTCTTTCTCTCTCTCTGTGACTATCATAAAAAAAAAAAAAAAGCCAGATAGCAAATAATTTAGGATTTGCAGGTCACATGGTCTCTGTGCAACTACTTAATTTGGCTATTGTAGCATGACCACCATAACACACACACACACACACACACACACACACACACACACACACACATAATAAATAGATGTCTGTGGCAGTGTTGAATACAACTTTATTTACAACCAAAGGCAGTGAGCTGGATGCAGCCAATAGGTCACTTTGCCGACCCCTGGGTCTAGACCATGCAGTTGTCAACACAATGGAGTACACCTCAAACAATATTTACAGAGCCTGGAGTCCTTTTCTCAATTCAGAAGATGGAGAATATAACCTTCCATATACTATTTCTGCTTTTTATACTCTTTGGCTTCCATAAAAGAATGTGGACCCCACTTCCAGCTCAATTATCTATCAAAAAGTAGGGCCACACTCGCCTGGCAACATGGATAAGCTATATTATAGGCTTTTGCCCAGATATACAACTTTGACTTCACTGCCTCAAAGCTGGATTGAGAGTTAACAACATTCAAAGGAAGCCTTTTTTTAAAGTCCATCTCCTCCCCTAGATAATCTGTATTCGTGGGCCAAATCAGAGCTGTAGAAAAACAGGTCCCTATATTATCTCTTCCTCCCACTCAGCCACTTTCAGCAGAACTTTCTCTGCACTGCTCTTGGGTTTGAAGGTATCAGTTCATGCAGAAAGCCTTTATAAGAACTAGCCCTAAGATAAGCATTGCTACTCCTACTGTAACAGAATTCTGAGTTTTGTGATCATTATAGAATAGTGTACTTCATTTGTCCCCAAGATGTTTGTATCTGATTTAGAACTAGGAATAGTCATAAATCATCTGGAAAACCCATGTATTTGCCTCAAGGACTCTGTGAACTATATACAAATGGAAATGGTTCAACCTGACAAATAATAATTGGTGGGAGAGAAATGGGCACTTCAACACACTGAATGGCATAAATAAATTTCTCTATCGCCAAGAAAAGCCATTCTGGTGGCAACTTGGCATTAAGTACCACAAGTCCCCAGAATACTAATATTCTTTGATTTAGTAATTCCACTGTGAGAAATTATCTTAAGGATAGGCACACAAATATCTATTGCAGTGTAACTTTTAATAATGATAATATTTTAAAACCTGGGAACAAAGGAAATGTTCCAAGACAAAAAATTAAGTAGATCAACGATAAGAGATCTATAGGGTGAATAAACATCATTTATGGAAGAACATTTGATGACTTGAGAAAATCCTAAGATACAACTATACATATCAAGGTATCAAGAGTAGGAAATTAACCTATCATGTATTGTATAATCCCAAATACAAAAATAGGATCATGAAATTTTTTTGGCATTTATACAAATATGCATTTTCTAAAATTCTATAATACATCTAATTTTTTCAATAAAAATTAACATTTTAAAAGTACATTCACTTTGATACTGGTCTCACAAGTATAAATTCATCATAAGGAATTAAAAAGGTAAGTCAATATATTATGCATGGTAGGTATAACATCAGAACATATAAAACTAACCTATTTATGACACATCAAAATCAGAAATTATAAAAGAAAATTAGAAATAAAATCAGAAATCATAAATTTACAATTATCAACCTTGTTTTTCATGTATAAGAGAACTTTTTCTTCCAAATGGTCAAGTCCCTAACAGGCCGGAAACCACAGAGCAGTGGTTTTAGGGCTTCAGTGCCTTAGGGTTTTTTGCAGGGAGACTGTAAATAATGACATCCTTGCCTTGACAATGGAGGATGTTTCCTAAAACAATGAAGAATAAACTGTTTGGGGGCCTATTCATAACTGTTTCTGTTTTACAAGTTGGGAGTTCTGAGTGGTTCATTTGGAAGAAGAACTGATGTGGTTATCTGAATCTATCTGCCCTTTTCGGACCCATTCTTGGTCGCTTTTCTATCAGTGGCTACCTCGGAGGCTGACTTCTTCAGATCCCTGCCTGGGTTTGGCTGAGTGGAGGCATTCGCAGGAGGAAAGAAGGGGCTTGAGTATGTGTATCCTCCTTGTCCCCAAGACGTAGTTTTTAGGAGTGGCTGCATCTAATAAAGATCCTGTTCTTGGGAAAAACAAAAAACAAAAAACAAAAAAAAAGGACTCTCTTTTCCTCTTTACCCATGAAAGCCTTCTTTTGGGAGGAAGTTGGATGAAGTTCCTGCTGTTGCCAATCCCCGTGCACCTCACCACCCCTGAGTGGTTCTATTAACTCTGCTCAGAGTTCATTCATTAAGCTTTAATTTCCTCAATTAAACTACTTAGGTATGTCAGTTGATTCCTTTGGGGATCTTGTCTATTTAAGGAGAAGAAAAAAAAACTTTCAAAGACATTGCCGCCTTAGAGACACTATCATCAAGTGCTCAAAATTCTATAAAACTGAAAAACAAAACAAAACAAAAACCAGAACCTTAACTTATCATGAAAACTGCACATTTCAGCTACAGCTTGAAAATATATGACTAGACAAGTCATAAGATATCCCTGTAACAAATAGTAAGTATTTAAAAATTAAGGACTGTGGAATGGGATCTACTTAAATTTCACCCTGAAAGTCCATGAGACTCCAGACAATTTGATATCAAAAGGCTTTCTTTTGAAAACTGGTTCTTCTCAATACATTCTTTTCAAACTAAATGTGTACTTAACAATGAAATGGAAAGGTATTGAGAAATATTTTGGAGATCTGCGACTTACCTCCTTGAACTTGTGACTTAGCTTGCTTGTGTCTAGGTCTGAGGGGGAAAACATGTCCTCATTCTCAGGCAGCTCGAACACCTCAATGGCCATGTCGCTGCCAGGAAGAACAGGTCCCACCTCGTCCTCCTCTTCATCTGTGGCATATTCTCCTGTCTGAAAGGAAGGGCATTTCAGAAATCCAGCTGTCCTCACCCCAGGTAGAAGTGAGTTACTTGAAAATATTTTATGAAAGAGAAATAAAACATGTCACCAAATGGTGAAGTGTAAGTAGGCTTTGAAGTCAAGCATGCCTCATGCAGCCAAGGTTATAAGCGAATGTTAGTTCAAAGATCCAAAGTGACATGTCTATGCCGTATATCAGTGCATTCCTAAAAATCTAACAGGATCAGTAGTATTTTCACAAGAACAACAAACATTGTTTTCAGTCTAAGTATGTGATGGTTTTACGAAATAGAATTATATTGCTAAGGGAAATAGGTAATTCCTATAAATTCCCACCACTGTATGAATAAGTCACCCAATACTGAAAGCAGGGAAGATCCAAAGATACAGAGAGTTTGAAAAGACCCTAAAGAAGACTTACACGAAGGTTTTGTAGATGTAACTCTCCTAAATTTTAGAGTGCAATCAGCTCTCTTTTGTTTGTTGACTAATGTGTTGGTTAACTAGGGACCTGAAGATTTCTAACTTACAGCCCACAGAGGTGTATTGCTTTGCCTGCACATGATTTTGATAAATCTTAGTATTTCTCCAATGTTAAAGAAAAAATCCACCGGACATTCTGGATTTCCAGTTTTTCTTGAGAAAGCCAAAGATCTGGCAATATGCGGATGTTGTGACATGAAAACAACCGGGCCAGTCAGCAGTGGTTGCGTCTTTTGGATGGGTCGCACGCCTTCAGATACCCCACAACTTTTACAACTCCATATTGTTCTATGCTGTTAGCTTCACTCCTTCGCAGTACCCACGGGTCCCTGAAGGTGCGTGAGTTCATGGCCCCTGGGATAAATATTCCTCCATACGACTAACCTCCTTAACATTATTAGAAAGTGGCTCCTCTCCTGGCAGCACTAGGCTATGAGGCTCTAATTCAAAATAATTGTTTGAAATATATACCTTACGATATAATTTAAAGATAAATCACTGATTCACAGGGTCAAAAAACAAAGTTCATTTAATGTGTCCCTGTTCTTTCAGGTACTATTATATATGATATATAAGACAGACAGGAATTCATATTCCCTTTAAAAACACTTTCATAAAGTGTGTGGAGTGATCTATTCCTTTGATTACATAGGCTTAGCATCTGCTGTTTTTTCTTTTCGTTCTGTACTATATTCTTGCTAACTGAAATCCTATTTCTTTTACTGTTTTGCACGTGAAGAAAATCTGGTCATTAACCTCAGTGTAATAATTCCTAATGCCAGAAAGACCATTATTAAGTTGCCATTCTGATTTCTCCTTTTCAAGTGAAATTATTCTGGATTTCTCCTGTCATTATCTTTGTGCTTCTGCTTGAACTTATCTCTCCAAGTCCTCCACACTTGTTTTAAATTGTGGAGCCCAGAAGTAGGCACGATTTCCAGTAGGGAATCTGAAGGCCGTTGGCCAGGATGAAGAAACTGCCTCAGCATCCTTCAGACACTGCTTGCTGACATGAAGGCCATTATCATGAAGACCTTGATTTTGGTGGCATTTGTATCTAGAAGTAAGCTCAGTGTATCTCTGTGTGAAATAGCACTGCAGTACTCGGAACCCCTCCCTGGACTCTTTAGAAACCCGTCTGAAAATGTGTAAACTCTAAACATGCTTCCAAGTGTCTCTGGCACGGTGAGGAGAATGTAGCTGAGCAGTGAGGGCTGATGATTCTAGGTAGTTTCCACTTGTCGGTATGATTAGATCCTATAAATCATAGAAGAACCCTAATTCCAGATTTGGTATAACTTTTTGTGATATTCTGTAAGTGAACTCACCTCCTATTTACATATATTTTTAGAACCAATAGTTACTTTGTAAATCCCAGTGATGTTAATTAATAGAAATGCAGTAAGGCTGGTTAGGTACACAATCTTGATACCCTGCTGAAAGTTTTCGTTTAAAGATATTAAACTGGGTGCTTGCTTTTAATCCTAATTACAACTAGCAGCAAAGCCACGCCTTCATTATAAAGGCCCAAACCAGGTATATAATAAAATTTACTTCTACATCATAAATTTGATGAATTTCCTGAATGACCCCATAAAATCTTAAGCTACATTTAAGTCTGATGACAATGTGGTGCATTTTAAACATAACATTGAAATGAACAATTTGATTTCCCTTTCCCAGCTTGAAAATAGGCACTTCTTCACTATGTGTAAGGGAATGAATATAAACATGTGCCTAGAATAGGTCCTGACATATAACAGGATCATAGCAAATATTTTTAAAAAAGTATATCCAAGAATGCTTATGGCACTTGCTTGGCAATATCTATAAGCTCCCAAGGAAGTTTTCGATAATATATGTATATTTTTTAAAATGAACTGCAAAGGCATTTGTTAAGAAGGCAGTATTTTTTATTTTTTTAATACTTCTTACAATGAATAACAGGAGTAGGGTGTATACAATATATGTACAGTATATGTAGTTCTTCTCTTAGTTCTGGCTTTGTCATTCATTTTAGTTATCAAAATTACACTCATCAATATAAGTTATTAACAATTCTTGGTCTTGATTCAGTTGTTTTGTTTTGTTTTGTTTTTTACTTTACCAATCTCCTCTCCTCAATAACCAAATTATCTGCAATTCTCCTGAAATTCTTTTTATCTTTCATTTCATCTCTCCACTTACTAATGTTTTTTTCTAATTAGTTTTATAAGCATACTAAGGTCAAGATATGTCTTTTAGTGTCTTGATTCTACTTAGTACTTATTAGAGGTTCTGGATAGGGTGTTTAAAAACTATCATGCCCAGGTGCCTGGGTGGCATAGTCAGTTAAGCATCAGACTCTTGGCTTTGGCTCAGGTCATGATCTCAACCCCTCAGGGTTGTGGGATTGAGCCCCAGGTCAGGCTCTGTGCTCAGCAGGGAGTCTACTTGAGATTCTCTCCCTCTGCCCCTCTCCACCATGCTTTCTGTCTTTAAAATAAACAAATATTCAATAAAAATAAAATTAAAACTATCATGTCAACTGGAATTTAAAAAAACAAAAAAATGAGCAAGGGGAATAAAGAGAGAGAGAGAGCAAACCAAGAAACAGACTCTTAACTACAGAGAACAAAGCAACAGTTACAGAGGGGAGATGGGCAGAAGGATGGGGGAAATAGGTGATGGAGACTAAGCATTGCATTTGTAATGAGCAACGGGTATTGTATGGAGTGCTGAATCACTATATTGTACACCTAAGCTAATATTATATGTTAACTGGAATTTAAATAAAAACTTAAAAAAACCAGGATCCCTGGGTGGCACAGCAGTTTGGCGCCTGCCTTTGGCCCAGGGCATGATCCTGGAGACCCGGGATTGAATCCCACGTCAGGCTCCTGGTGCATGGAGCCTGCTTCTCCCTCTGCCTGTGTCTCTGCCTCTCTCTCTGTGTGTGTGTGACTATCATAAATAAATAAAAAAAAAAATTTTTTTAAAAGATTAAAATTTTTTTAAAAAAATTAAAAAAACCTATCTTGTCATTCTCTCTTGCTGATCCACTCCCAACATAAACAGGCTTTATGATAAAGGATGCATTTACCACAGAACCTCATTAACATCTAGAAGCTAAAAAGTTACATTTAGTAGACTAAGAATAATGTGTTCTGATTGTCTCATCTTTATTGAAAATGGACACCACTTTTAGGGTTAATATGAAAATAAATTACATGGAATGATAGGTAGGCAGAATTTCATAAACCTCACAACTAGACTGGATTGAATCTGACATTTATATAGGGAGGTGGACAATACTGCATCAAAAAAAAAAAGTCTCACAACAAAGTATTTACATTGGCATCCATTTCCTTCTCCTTATTTCTGGCCAGATTCAGTGTCTTTCGAGTAAACAGAAAAATCTTTTGTCCCAACCTGAAAATCCATTTTAATTGTTCTTAGTGTAAGAACTGACAGAGATAGTAAGGGTTCCTTTTCACAACTCATCTACCTTCTTGATTAATATCTTAGACTTTTTTTATTGCTTACCCAAGGGTGCAATAAAATGAACAGCCATTCTTTTGTAACTGTACCCAACACTGTTTCTTGAAGACTGTGTGATATAGGTATTACTATTCCATTGTACTTAGAGGAAACTGAGACTCAAAGACTTTACCCAACATCAGACAATTAGTTATGTTGTTGGAGCTAACATATTCCGAAGCTCATTCTCTTTCTTCTATGCTACACTGCTTGCAGTCTACAGAAAGTAAAGCTTTACAGGATAAAAAATGGGAATACATTCCTTTCATATTTCCCTAACCAAAAATGCTGGTGGGTAATCTTGTTGTGTTGAAATTCACCTTCCACATCTTTGAACATTTTCATTCAATTCACTCTGAAGATTTGCACCTGTCTCTAGAGAGCTGCAAAGTTCTTGCCCTCTTTTTTTCTCTCATAAGGTGCTCACCCTGGGCAAGTGCATAGAAGTCTCCTTCAAAAGATTTGGCTGATGGGTCTGCTGACTGATGTTTCATGCACTCTTTCTCATATAAACCAGAACCATAGCATACAGTCTATAGAATTGCTGCAGTCTTAAAATGGATGGAAAAGATACTTGCAAAGCAAAATGAGTACAAAATTCCTCTAGATGTTTATGGTTGGTCTCTTTTATGTTTCCTTTGCACATCTAATTTTCTTAAGCTACCAATCTTTACTTTACTGACTCTTTCCAAACCATTTCATCTCCTTTTCATGGACACAACTTATTTCATACTCATATTATATTAGAGCACTTAGTATTTTATTAAAATACATGATTACAACAATAATTAGGTATAGCTGACAGATTCTGCCTCTTAGTAAATATCTAACTTTTGACTGGTAGGAGCAAAAGCATATAGACATTTTTGAGCTTTGAGCACTCAGGAGAGCTGATGATCTAATTTTAGGTTTTATGGAAGGGATGGGACATTATCTGTTATATTGATGAGGTGGTTCATCAGAGACCAAGTAAACAATCATGATTTTGAAGCCTATAGCTTCCAGATTTAAGTTTCAATTTCCTCATCTATAAAGTGAGGATAAAAATAGCTCCTTAGTATATATAATAAAGTTGTCATGAGATTAAGTTAGACGGAGTCTGTAATGTGTTGAATACAAGGTATGGCACATGGCAGGCATTCAAAACAAGCAATCGCTGCCGCTGCTGGTCATGGTGCTAATCCCACAACAGCAACATACACTAAAGCATCTCCAAAATTGAATCTCATAACCAGACATTTGCTAAATTTTGGTCTCATAAATATAATGTCCTAGAAGCCCCACCACATGAATCTTTTATAAGCAAACCAGTCATTTCTGAAGTAAAATTTTTCTTTTCCCTAAACCTGCTCCTCTTCTTATACTCCCAGTTTTGGGGGCATCAGCCCAAGACCAAGAAAACTTTCAGGCCTCTGTTGTCTTCACTTACTGGGCCCCATCCTGCCCCAGTAATCCAAGATGAAGATCCAAGACTCAGCTCATTCTATGAAGTTGCTGCCCAAAGACTCTTTTAATCCATTCCTTTATGTTTCTGCTATATCCTTATATCACTCATAAAACTTGGCTCTTTGATATCTGCCTCCTATCAACCACTTTCAACCGTAAGCTCCTTGAAAGTGCCAGGTATGATTTGTATCTATAATCCCAGTGTGGCTAGCACACTGCTTGGCATATAGTAGGCACTAAACAAATGTTTGCTGAATAAATTAATACAGTTTTAGCCACATCTGCACAGCACAGCAGAGCCCTGATTTTCCTGTTAATTCTCAGCTTTCAAATAAGAAATATAGTGAAGCACAGCTGCAGCTGGAGCCCAAATGACCCTTTTGGGGATTTTCTCTTGTTGTTAGGTTCAACCATTAGCAGTAATTTCTGCTGTAGCAATGTTTGCTCTGGTAAATTCCGGGAAACTAAATGGTGCTAATCATAAAAATAGCCTTGATTATGCAGTTTTTGTTGGAATTTGTTTACTGGATTTGAATTTGGTTATATATATTTTCAGACTCAGTTCTGTTAGAGAATAGAAGAGAGTTGCTTTTTCTCTGGAGGAGAAAGACCTCAAACTAACACTTTAATGTTTAAAATTCCTAAATCTGTGCCAGCCATCCAGATGGCTTTCAGCAAAAGCATCCCCTTCTCTGCAAAGGCATCTCTCTTTCATTTTCTGTCAGTTGACTCTGTATGTCCTACTTTTGTAATGTTAGGCCACTTAGTCTCTTTGCTCATCTATAGAATGGGAATAACAGCATCTTATTCCTAAGTTTGTTGGGGGAATTTCCAGTAGTGAGATCTTCAAAGTATTCATCACAGTGCTTAGAATATGATAAAAGACTAGATGACTTGATGACTATGATAATTTTCACTATCCCTGGCTTCTCCAGGGCAACACCAGCAAAAAAAGCATGAGTTTTGGTGACAGAGAGACCAGGCCCCAGAAAAGAAAAAACAATTTCACAGTTGCACAAGAGCAGGCAAACCATTTAGCTTACATCTTTTGTGCTCCCTTCTTCTATAAAATGGCCCCAAAGATACCAATCTCATAGTACATTGAGAGGATTTAAAGAAATAAAGTATGTGAAACATCCACATGATGCCTGGACCAAGATATATACTCATTTCTCAAACCATTCAAAATTTTCTTGCCAATAATCTTTGTTCTAAGAATGTTTTCTGATATTTCACTTCATTCTACAGTCTAGCTACTAGAGCAAGAAACATCTACCATCTATACCTATGTTACTGATATAGCCTTCCATGTTCCCTGCTTTCAAGCATCTAGTTCCTCAGATAATTGATACTATCACTGGCAAATTATTTTTCCTAAAATTCCAACTAGATAGATTGAAGATGTGTCTATAAAATTTTTTCTAACAACTCAAACTCATCTTTTCACTTCTTAAAATTTTCTAGCACTTGTGGTAGACAGTTTATAAATTAGCCTTTGATTTTACAGTATTTTAATGCCTCCATTAGTCTTTTTTCTTCACCCCTTCTTTTTAGAAAGTAGGTAGGTACTTTTTAGAAAGTAGGTAGCTACTTTTTAGAAAGTAGGTACCACCATGGTAGGCAAGCTCTAAAATGACCCCTAAGGATCCTTCTTCCTGGGTAATCTATACTTTTCTATAATCCATTTCCCTTTGGGTGTGGGCTGGACCTAGTGACTCACTTCTAACAACGAGAATACAACAGTGATGGGATGTCTGTTCTGGGATTAGTTTACAAAAAGACTATGGCTTGCATCTCTTTTGTCCTCTTAGCATGTCTCTACCAAGATACCTACATCATACTGAACTGATGTTTCTGGCCAACAGTCAGCAAGGACCTGAGGCATGCTAACAGTCACATGAGGAGCTTGGAAGTGTATCTTCCGTGTCCTGCCAACAGCTGCAAATGAATTGGAAGCAGATCTTCCCCCAGTTGAGCACTCAGATGACTGTAGCTCTGGCGGACACCTTATTTGCAGCAATGGGACAAATCTTGAGTCAGAGGCATCCAGTTAAATGGACCCAGACAGAGATACTGTAATGTATAAATGTTTCTTATTTTAAGTTGCTACATTGTGGTGGTAATTTGTTATGGAGCAACAGAAAGGGGGAACTGCCATAACAAACACAGAAAAATGAGGAAGTGGCTTTGGAAATAGGCAGTGAAGGACGGCTGGGAGGATTCTGAAGAGTATGTTAAAGCAGGCCTAAATTGCCTTGAACACATTGTAAGTGGAAATCCGGAGTTGGGGGGGGGGGGAGTTCTTGTGTAGTGCCAGAAAACTCAGCAATATTATCACCATTTATAAGAAGAAAGTTGGAAACATTCCTAGTGAATGGAGTGATCTAGCTAAGTAGGTTTCCAAACAAGTGTTGAAGGTGCTGCCCGATTTCTTCTTGCTGCTAATGGTAAAAATGTGACCAAAGAGAGAAATTGAAAGGACCATTAAACAGAAAGGAACTAAGACTTGATGGTTTTGAACATCTTGATTCTAAAAATAAGAAATAGTTTCCAAACAAAGTTCAAAGCCAGGGTACTGCCAGGAGAATAGGTCTAAAAATGAAGCAGAAGGTGGAACTAACATCTTTTGTTAAGAATTCTGAACTTAGGTATGGAGGTTCCTCAAAAAATTAAAACAGAAATTCCATTCCTGGGTATTTACCCAAAAAATAAGAAAACACTAATTAAAAATGATATATGCACCCCTATGTTTACTGCAGCATTATTTATAATAATCAAGATATGGAGAAACTTGTGTCCATTAATAGATGAATAGATAAATAAGTTGTTTTATATACATATATAATGAAATATATATATATAAAATGAAATATTACTCATTCATAAAAAAGAATGAGGTCTTGCCATTTGAGACAACATGAATGGACCTAGGGGATATTATGTTAAATGAAATCCGTCAGAGAAAGACAAGTACCATATAATTTCACTTACATGTAGAGTCCAAGAGACAAAACTGATGAGCAAACAAACAAGCAGAAACAGATCCATAAAAACAAATAACAAACTGGTGATTGCCAGAGTGAGGGAGGTAGGGAGACGGGCAAAATAGGTAAATGAGAGTAGAAAACATAGCTTTCAGTTATGGAATGAATAAATCACAGGAATAAGAGGTACAGAATAAGGAATATAGTCACTGGTACTGTAATAATGTTGTATGGTGGCAGATGGTGGTTACACTTGTGGTGAGCATAGCAATATGTATAAACTTGTCATATCACTGTGTCATGCAACTGAAACTAATGCAGCATTGTGTGCCAACTATATTCAAATAAAAAAGAGAACTGAGAAATAGTTACATGTACTATAATCTATAATATTCAATTACTGAAGCAATTTTCAATTACAATTTCTTAAATTTTATTTTCTAGGAATAATCCTAATCATCTCAACCTCTATAATCCTTCCCCATTCCAACTATTTTACTGTATTGAATTGGTTGGTGAGTATTCAAATACCAAGTATTTTTTTTAAAAGATAGTTTCATTTTCTTTCTTCCTTAGAAAAAAGTCTCTTAAAATAGTTGTTTCTAACTATAATTACATTGAGAAACATGAACCATAAACCCCCCAAAAAAGGAATTCTGAACTGAAGGAACTCATATTTTTTTATAATGGGTAATAAGCAAGTCTGTTATGTGCCCTATAGAGAGACACTCCTCTATTTTCCAAGACTGTTCATTATACAAACATCATTAAAAAGGTAATCTGAAAGAAAGGCATGAGTGCCTCTTGTAGAGAAGTCAGAGACCTATGGAGGAACTGTCTCCCAGTGATATCTGCCCTTGTTTCTATACCATTTTGGCTTCTGGTGAATTTTCCTATTAGTACGACTTTCCCTCATCAGTGTGACTCCAGTGGCTAGGACCTAGTCTATTTCATATAATTACGACTATTAAATGAACTCCAAGCAACAGAATGAGTAACTTGCAGTAACTGAGATCAACCATATTCCCCAGGCTTTCAGATGTGACTGGCTACATAAATCCCGTAAACCATCAGGTCTACCTTAGAAATTCAGGTAGCTTTCTCCTCAAGTTTATTTATTCCAGTTGGCCTAAGGTATTAATTCAGATATGGCAAGAATCAGGGATTGCACAGGCTTGGTGTTGGCCCACAAGAAGAATATCTATGATTCAGACAATTCTATCACCTATAACAACCCTGGCCAATGAGTTGAGGTTGATCTGAATGCCTTCCAGGACTGGTGTCCCTGATCACATTAAAGTACAAATTTTGTACCACCTCATCCAATTAAATGAGTCCAACCCTAAGAATAATTGCCCGCACAATGCATATAAAAAATAAGTCAACTATCACTTAGGAAAGCAATTGACCAAGTAATTGATGAGTAATGATGACCAAACAGTTAAGTCACTTACATCAGCTTAAGAGTCAGTAACAAGGTTCATCAAGGGGGGTACTGCTCAGACCTATAGGAATGGCCTTGAGTTATGCCCAGTGAGCAAGATGTCGACGTCATTTTTGCATCTGTATAGCTGGTGCTGAGTTTGGAAAGCCTAGTAGCTTTGGATAGCTTAGCTGACACATCAGTGAATCAAGCCCGGGCATTTAAGGAAACCTTTATGAATTGAAAGTCTCACTGAGCCAGTGGCCTTGTTTCAAGAGGTAGAATATCAGATAAAGTTTTCACAAAATGGAAAGCTGCTACTTGTTCATGTAAATCTAAGATGCTGCTGCTGGGCCAGGTTGGTAGTAGCTTTCTTATAGTTACCATTTCCATTTGACAAGCAAGGTTTGTTGGGCCCTTTTAACCTTATTGGTCTGTGAGTTCAAGTTGACCCATCTCAAACAGAATATTAGACCACAGAGTCATAAAGCTTCCACTGGTCATTCAGTTTAAGTTCCATTAAGAACTTAGTAGAAAGTTAATAGCTGCCTTTCTTCTTCTTTTTTTGGTTGCTGCATCAGACATGCAGTTATGTTATGTTGGGAAATGGCCCAAGCAGTCTGGCAGCCATTATGTGTTTAGATAAGCTGTGATTTCTCCTTCTTTTTCTAGGATTCTATATTGTTTCTGCTGACCCACATGGGAGAAACAGGGAAAGTGTTTTCTTTCTCGTCCTACTATTACTGTCCTAACATGTGGCAATCCCTGAATGACAGATTCTCCACTGGCACTAATGCAACAAAGAAGGGCAGGTGTATATCATCACATTAATAACATTACACATTGAGCAGTGAAGCCATAACAGTATTATGTTGCATCTGCCCAAATGTTCCTTCCAAAAGGCCATTTTGCTTCCCTTCTCACTGTGAACCCTGCCCAAACCACATCAGTAGAATGTGGGCATCTTTCCTCACTACATGACCAGGTGACATGGTGATTTGTGAGCCAGTATCCATACCACCATGAAGTTGAGTGCCTCCCCTCCCAAAGTTCCCTAGTGTACTTAAGGGGTTCTTATAATATCTTGTCTCTCTGGAGGACAAAGGAGATCTCATCCTGACCCCTAGTAACCTTCCTCCTCATAGCAGCTGAGTTCAGAGTAGAGAGAGGAGGCCACAAGGCATGTAGAGGCAGAAGGCAGCCCTGTACCAGTAACAAAGTGCATTTATTTTCAGTTTTGAGAAGTGCAGTGGTTACCTGTGTTTTAATCAAACTTTGAGTATCTACCACCTAAGGCACTATATATAAGGTGTTGTCATTACTGACACAACCAAGTTAGCTTTGGAGAGTCTTTGACCCGGTAGCCACTGGCTTGACTCCCACAACAGGAACTGATTAGAACATAAACAGGAACTGATTAGAACATAAAGGATGGGGAAGTTTTCCAATATGGTAAGGCTACCTGTAGCAATTTAGCTAGACTGATGTAGGACACTTTCTCATTCTCTAGCAGGGTACTTTCATTGGCACTGTAGGGGAGTTGGGACCCTACTACTCATCAATGGTTTCCCACAGGAGTTTGTCTATCTCAAAGGACTCTCGCTGATAGGGCCGATATTCCTTTGTAGCAGACAAGACACACCACAAAAAACTTTCTGATGTTTTGCTGTCTGAATGACTACAGCTAGCATGATAAACTGTAGGAGAGGTTGAGTCAAAGACCATCCAACAGTTGCTACTTCTCTAAAACTAGCATTATATGCCTTGGAGATAACTAGCATTATCTCCACAGTAAACTCACTAAAGTTCCACCAGGCTTCTGATTATGCCAATTACAAATTCCTTCCCTTCAAGGTAGGTGCCAGTGTGTTTCTCTATGACTGTGACAAGGTCAGAACATTCTTTTAACCCAGAATGGGTCTTTGTACTAGTTGATTTAAGCTATCATATCTTTGTGTTGATTCCCTAAACTCCAATTTCCAAAGAGTGATGAGAAGAGGGCCAGGTGATACCTGCATAAGCAGGCCTGTCCAGAGGGGACCCAAGAGCTTAGGTAACCTGCATCTTTTATAGCAGGTAACATTACCACCTTTGCTCCAGAGGGGAAGACTATCTCTATCTTCCAAGACTGTTCACTACACAAACATCTTGTAGCCCAGAACAAAGGGCAGCCAGTGCCTCAGAAATTTGAGAGCCTCATGGAGAACTGTTTCCTAATTATTTTTAATAGGGAAAAAGTCTAGCAACTCAGCTGATTTTTAAAGTCCCTGCAATATTTTTCAAATTACCTTTTCAAAGACTGTCCAAATAGTATTCCTTTCCACATATTTTGCCTGCAGGTAAACCGGTCTTTCTATTTCTTGAACACACCAATATTGACCCATATCTAGGTTACAGAAAACAAACAAATAAAAACAACAAAAAATTCTTGCAAAAAAAAAAATCAAAACCCCAAATCTAAATTCATACTTTTATTTTGTATGTCCTTAGTTGTGATGATGCTTTCACACTCTGGTTATTTGGCCTTTTGATGGGTTGCCCTGAAAATGCTTTAAATTATTTACCATATATATTTACCATATATATTTATTGTTTATATACCATATATATTTATACCACATATATTTATTGTTTCCAAAACAGAATAGCAAGCTTCTCGGAAGTATGAACTACATTTTCCCATGACTCAATATTCCTAATTCAATTCCTCTTAACAAATGCTACCTACTCACTAGGACATAAATGCCACTGTCTTTAAGTCCCTGATAAATATATTCTATACGAGAAGGGAACTAAAGATCCTTATTTTTCCCACTGAGATCCAGAACTAAACAGTCAACAGACCAAAGTAGACCTCTGTAATTCAAATGTCACACTGCAATTTCAAATTGGCAGCCTTCCTTGAGTTTCGTTCTACTTGCCAATGAAACAATGAAGCACTTATTCTGATGCCAGGAGAACTGTGGGAAGAGACTAAGAGATTTGTATTTCCCTGAATGTTTAATCTGCAGAAGAGAACAACTATAGGGGGCCAAAGTGGCACATGTTATTATTGTTTTAATAATTCTATAATTATACAATGAATTTAATCTTGGAAAATATGGTATGTACATATACAAATTGACTCACATGACTGCAAAAATGCTAACAGGTCATCAGATAGAACCTGAAGTTACAGCTATAGAATTTATAGTAAACAAAAAGGTAAAACCAATATAAACATCAGTGATGGTATTTCTATGGATTATCTATGAATTAATGATAAATATAAAGATAATTATAAATATATAATATAAATATAATGATAAATAAAATGATAAATTACAATTTCCTTTGAGGGAGAATAATTCTACTCCTTTCCTCGTGGCCATCTGATGGTTCACAGCAGTAATTCTTTCTTACAAAGTCTCTGCAATACCAGGACTCAAAGGTCAGTTTTCCTGGCATCTTTAAGCTGAATAACTCCAGTTCTGATCATGTCTGACTCCTTCCCCAAAACTCCCCAAATCCTAGGCCTCATACAATGCATATTCTGTCTCATTAGGTCTGAGGCTGGGTGGAGAAATTTGTAACTTTAAAGAAGTACCATGTGATTGTCACATTGAGGCAAGTTTGAGACATAGAGTCTGAAAGCCATTTCATCAGTCTTGGAGAGCAAGACTAGGTAATTGCCAATTTTTTATCCATATAACTGCTAAATACAAGAACTGTACATGGCAGATTTTAATTTGTTCATTAAATATTGAGTTGACAGGAAGAGTATTTTTAAAACATATAGATACTATGCGAATAATGATATAACCAACTACCAATGAACAACCTAGTTCAAGAAAAAGAGAGTATTACGACATTTTAATAGTCCTCTGTGTGTGCGCTCCTGATTTGATTTCAGGTGCTTCCCTTTAAAATAATCTTGCTGAATTTTATTATTTTTGGTTTTACTTTAGTTCTATCATATTTATGTAGAGCAAAACAATGTATCATTTATTTGTAATGGTTTTAAGACTCATGAGTGGAATCATATTGCTTATATACTCCTGTGCCTTTTTTTGTCTTATTTAAAGATTTTATTTATTTATTAATGACAGAGAGAGAGAGAGAGAGAGGCAGAGACACAGGCAGAGGTAGAAGCAGGCTCCACGCAGGGAGCCGGACATGGGACTCGATCCCAGGTCTTCAGGACCACACCCCGGGCCAAAGGCAGCGCCAAACTGCTGGGCCAACAGGGCTGCCCAACCTCTCTTTTTTTTAAATGGGATGTTCCTGGGATTCCACCACTTGTTGTGGGTTGCTAAAACAACTGTATATTATTCCACTCTGAATGCACTACAATAAATTTACCCATTCTCTTGTTGATAGAGACATCAGTTGTGTCAAATTTTTTTCATTTACAAGAAAAATATCACAACATATCTTATGGCTCATGTATATAAGAGGTTTACTAACTGTTTAGTAAAGAATATAACCGTGGAGATGACTTTACTAGATCATATCAAATTGTTTTTCAAAGTAGATGGACCAATTAATATATCCTAAGAGCAGAGAATAATAGATCCTTTTACTCTACATCCTCACCAAAATTTAAAATATCCAATTCAAATCAATTTGGTAAATATCAAATGGTATTTCATTTTAGTTTTTAATTTTCACAACCTGATTGCTAATATATTTGGGCATCTTTTCATATGTTCATCAGTCATGGAGGTTTCTCTTCTATGACATGAGCATTAAAGCCAATGGCCCTCTTTATATTCTTTTCATATTGGCTAATAGAAGTACTTTTTATATAATCCTCTTTCGGTTATTTCTTTTTCTTTTTAAAAAGATTTTATTTTATTTACTCATGAGAGACAGAGAGGCAGAAACATAGGCAGAGGGAGAAGCAGGCTCCCTGTAGGGAGCCTGACACGGAACTCAATCCTGGACCCTGGGATCAGGACCTGAGCCAAAGGAACAGACACTCAACCACTGAGCCACCCAGGCATCCCAGTTATTTCTTTTTCAAATATTTTCTTCCAGCTTCTGGTTTGCCTTTTTGCTTTCATAAAGGTATTCTTCAGATGAACAGACGTTCTTAATTTTTAATGTAGTCGATTTTCTCAATTCTATCCTTTATGGTTTTGCTTTCTTAGGTGTTTCATGTAGCAAAACCATTTCTTACACTGAGGTCATAAAGATATTTTTCTATGGTGTCTTCTAAATTTTAGGATTCTTCTTTTTTTGCATCTGAGTGCACTTGGAATGAGCTTTTGGGTACAGACTGAGATGTGGGTTGCAATTTCACCATGTTTCTTTCACTGAAAAGCCTAACATTTCTCAACTCACCTAGAATGTTATTGGTGTCACTAATCCAATTTTCATTTATATGAGGGGCTGCTTCTTGGCTTCCTGACCAACTTGTTCCTTCTTTGCTTCAGAGACTAAATTTCCACAGTTTAATAATAAATATCTCTCTTTTAAAGCATGTGAAATGTCATAGTTATTTCTGGTGCATTGTTATTTCCTATGGACTTTAGTGATAGCTTACTGAATTCTATTTCTGAATTCATTAGAATTATTTTTACTGAAATTGCATTGGATATATAAATCAACTTGGAGAGAACTGACTCAATTAAACTACGGAGTCTTCTAACCCATAAACAAAGTTTCTTTTCCCTTTCATATAAGTCTTCTTCAATAATTTCAATAAAAATTTTTTCCCATAAGGGTCTTGTCTATGTTTTGTTAAGCAAAATTTTACCTTCTACCGAAGTAATTAAAATTTATAAATTATATTTTCTCTCTGTAGACACACTGAAATAGATGCTATTTTTACATTAATTATGTGTCTAGTAAAGTTTCCAAAATCTTATAATATTTCTAATAAGTAACGTATAGGTATATTTGAGGTTTGATGACCACATTGCCTGCAATAATTTTTATTTCTTCCTTTCCAATTTATTTCTTTTACTTCTTGCCTTCCAGCATGTCAAAAACAAGTAGTGACTGATTTTCAAATATTAAACCATACTTGAATTATAGGCTAAACTCAACTTGGCTATAAAATCTCTTTTACATGTTCTTGAATATGATTTGTTAATATTTTGTATAGGGCTTTTTTTTTGTTTGTTTTGCATTGTTTTTATGAATAGGATGGGCCTATAAGTCTTCTACGGCATCAATATTTGGTTTTGGTACCAAGATTATACCTCATTAACCCATACATCTCACACTCTCAAGGTTTTACTGCATTCCTGGTATTAGAGCTGTACCACTTTCATTTTTGTCTTCTGGAAAAAGTTACATACGACTGGAGATATTTGTTCCATTTTGGTATAACTGACAAAATAACGGGGACCTTATCTTTCTTTCCTTTTTCTTTTTTTTCTCCTGTCCCTTCTCACTTCCTCCCTGAACCTTCCTTCTGCTTTTTGTTACTCATAGTGATTTAGTTCCCTAGCTTACTTTGCAATTGTAAGCTCATTTTTCTTGAAACTTTAACTTTTACACTTTGATTGCAGGTGAATGGCTTTGAGCACCTGAGTGGCCTAGTTAAGTGTCCAACTCTTGGTTTTTACTCAGGTTGTGATCTCAGAATCCTGAGATTGAGCTCTGCATTAGGCTCAGTGTGGAGTCTGCTTGAGTTTCTCTCTCCCTCTTTCTGCCCCTTCCATTGCATTCTTTTTCTCTCTCTCTAAAATAAATAAATCAATCTCAAAAAAAAAAAAAAGATAAATGACATAAGAAAGGACATGCTTTTTTCTCTTGAAGTGTACCATAAATTCAGGCTGCTGTGATTACAATGTCTCAGAAAAATTTTTTTCTTCCCTTCCACCCGGCAACAAGGTCTGACAGTGGCTATTTCTCATGTGGTCTTTGGAGTGGAAGATTGATTTTCATCTTACAGAGTAGTATAGCCCATGAGACTTCAGCTTTATGATGGAGTTCTCCAATTAGACATCCCACTTTGTCTGGGCCTTGGGCTTTGTCTACTGTAACTCAAAGCAATACCAATTACAGTTTCATCATAATATACAGAACACTTAGGATAAATGTAACATTATGAAAGTGAAAGAAGTCAGATATTAAAAAGTATGTACTCTATGGTTCTGTTCAAAGGACATTCTAGAATTGACAAAATTAATCTATAGTGTCAGAAACCAGATTAAATGGAGACGCCTGGGTGGCTTAGCTGTTGAGCACCTGCCTTTCACTGCCCAGGGCGTGATTCTGGAGTCCCAGGATCGGGTCCCATATCGGGCTCCCTGCATGGAACCTGCTTCTCTCTCTGCCTGTGTCTCTGCCTCTCTCTCTCTCTCTCTCTCTCTCTCTCTCTCTGTGACTCTCATGAATAAATAAATAAAATCTTAAAAAAAAAAAAAAGAAAATAGATTAAATGGTTTGGTTTGGGCTGGGAGTGACTGCAAAGTTCTGTAAGGAAACTATCTGAGGTAATGAAAATGTTCAGTACCTTGACTGTGGTGGTGGTTATTCATGAAACTGTCTACCCAAATTAATACATTTAAAATTGGTGCATTTTATTGTATGTAAGTTATCCTTCATTAATGTTAACTTTAATATCTGAATAATGGATATATAATGATAAAGAAATCAAGTTATCTACTTAAGATCTACACATTTTATTCTATGTCAATTTTATGTCAATAAGTATTTCTGTAAAGCCCCTTTTAGAACTGGAATTCCAGAAATCCATTAAGAATTTTTACCACTACCCTTATTAGTATCAATATCAGTTTAAATGGAATCTTTATCAGACCTCTAAGCCTCCATAATAAGGCTGCTTTAGAACATTGGGGTCTTTGGTCAGGTCACCATTTAGTTCTTATTGCTGATGAAAATGTACTTCTATGGCTGACAGTTATAGGGCAGAAGATGGCTATCTATGCAATATTGATCTTGACATCACTTAGGCCACTTCAACTATTCTGTTTCTATGGCACGTTTATTCAGTTATGACTAAAAAGAAGTCATGTCAATATGAGTCACCAACTTCCTATTTCTAAGATCCAAAGGTTTTCAAAGAATGAAATATATATATTCACTTTTTTCTGGTTTTACATTCAGACAATTTTGGTGCAGTGTGATAGAGATTGGGTCTTCTTGCAAATTCATGTTCTCTCAAAACAATTAAGATGTGGAAGCAAAAGCCCATGGAAAGGTGCTCAATCCCAAAATGCCAAAGGTCAAGTACAGATTATTTCTCGGTCCCTACCTTCAATCTCTTGTCTTGCCATGCCTTTTACCCATGACTCTGTGCCACTCTTCTCTCACTATCTTAGATTATGTTTCTAACTAAATTTTATTCTCATTTAACTCTACTTTCCAATTCTCATCTTAGCATCCTTTGAGTGATTCAATTCAGTTCAATTTCTTGGCTTCCTCTCATCTGCCCAGTACTGTGCTCATGACAGTGTGTATTAAAAAATCAACCAGTTATTAAAACCTGTCATTGAAAAGATTACAGACTAGTGGGGGATATTTTTGGGTAAATGATGATATAGAGAGATACACGTAGTACTGTTATTGACTTTACAGAAAAGAGTCCCTAGCTCAGCTGAGAAAGTTCAAGAAGGCTTTGTAGAGAAAACACACGAAACCTAAACTGAGCCCTGAAAGTGAACAGGATTCAAGGGCATAGAGGGCAACCAAGAATGGGTTCAGGGAACAGTACTCCAAGAAGAAAAGACCAAAGGAGCAGAGGCATGGGGAAGCCAAAGGATCTCGGTAGCCCACTGGAAAGTAAAGCTGATAAGGTCCATCTTCACTGAGCTTTCTTGCTTTTTATAACTTTTTGCTAAAAAATTATATTCAACAGTTGGTAAATGTTCTCAAAGTTGGAAAAATCCTGACATTTGTGTTTACTTCTGTGACTTCCCTCAAGTCAAACTCTGTGATGCATCATTGTAATATAGAACTGTTCTAGCGTGATTTCTAAGACATACAAAGCTATATTCTCAAAGGAATTTAATGGCATAGGAGAATTTAGTAGAGTTTACTTAGTATTTTATACCTTACTCATGAATAAATACCATCACAATGTGGTGATTGGAAAGAAAATAACATGAAAACACTGAAATCACTTGCATTATGATAAACAATATATAGAAAATGAGTTTAAAAAATGACATTATTTAGGGCAAAGGTTTCTTTTCTAACCTCTATCTTCCCTTGACACTATCCATCTTCCTGTCTGTGCTCAATATCATAAGTAATGTTTTTATATACAAAGAATATTTCTAAGGAGGGTCCTTCAAGAATGTTTCTAAGGAGGATGTCTACCACCAGAGGATAGTGTGTGTGCTTGTGTATGTATACATAAACAATGCTTAGGCTAGATCAAGCATGATAAACAGGCTTCAACTAAAGGTTTTCCAAACATCTTCTGATTCTGGGTTTCAATGACAATGACCAGTACTGTAGATTTTGGGATCACAAACTAAAGGATGTAATTAAATTCAATGATGCTAACAATCCAGTCAAATTGGAGTCTATAAACAAGTTGTTTCAAAGGTTTTGTATTTCTCTTATTCTTCGGGCTCCTCTCATCACCGTAATCCAATTTCCATTTTAAATATACTTCCATTTTTAAGCTCCTCTGTTACTGGCAGCTAAAGAAAGTGACAAGTATTTTATTATGTGAAGTATAATAGTTTTTAGACATTTTGCTATGTCCACCACATAAGTCATGTAAATAAGTAGTATGATAATTTAAAGATACGTGTATTTATTTTGAAAAATGAAGAACTTTGTATCAAAAGATTATTTTCTAAAAAAAAAAAGTACTGGGTTTAAAAACAATGTGTACGCTATATGGTATATACATCATACAGCCTTGTTGCCGGGTATCTTTTCCTTCCCTTTTAAAATGAATCACAAAATATTTAAAGTGTTAAGGGTTAACAACATCCATGGTTAAACATTAGAAGAGTGAGTACAACTTACAGAACCTGCAACTATAGACTATGTGCTATATTTCAGAATTAAATACTATTTTCAAGTGATGATTTTCCAACTATTATTCAACATACAATACATACAGCTCTAGAGTTCTTCCGAGCGCAAAGCTAGTTAATGAGACACACAGAGTATTTAATTTCACACATGAAGCAGAAAGGTGCAGATAAGCATTAATTTCCACCAAAAAAACAAACCTTAAGGAAATAGTTGTTATTGTTATTGCTGTTGCCAGACACTCCTTGCAATTCAGCCACAGTGCTCTAAAATGGTTGACAACAAAAATTAAAGATGGCTTTTCCCCATTAAAGAGAGCAGCCTAATGATAAACGGTAGAAAAAACACTGAAGTTCTGGTACCTGCTATAACACACACATTTGAGAACTAAGAGAATGCCTCCCACTCTTAGTTTCTCAACATTATGAACAGTATAAAGTCAATTTACATTATTAAAAGGCCATCCATAATAATTGCAATCTCTTGTTCATACAACACAAGCTGTTTCCAACCAGGAACAGCAAACACCATGAGTCAAATTTAATGTGATCCCTTTAATGCTTTTCGCCTAAAAATTATATTCTCATAAACCATTTAACACTTATGCAAACCACAGCTCCATTATATTTCTGACTCTAATTATTACATGTTAACACAAGCCATAAGAATGCATATCCATGTAGGTAGCTGCTCTAAATTGTATGCAATACTTTAAAAGATTCTAAAAACTAATGTTCTCATGATATAGTTATAATTATATTAATTTACAGTAATGAAAAAAAATTTACAAAAGTGAGATTAAATTATGTTTTAAGAGAAGGGGCCTCAGTTTCTAGAGTGATGATTAACCTTGCTAGAAACTAGTGCCTGAAGAGACTTTGAAATACCATATAATCTAGGACTTTAAAATGTAATAATTATCATATTTTAAAAGCATATTTAAAGAAGCAAGCCAAAATAATCCTATAATTTCAAAGTGCATGTAAAACAGTTTATTTTAGTGTGAAGGATTGTATGCATTTTCTAATTCAAAAAAGTGGTATAGTACCATTTCATACTTCACTTCTAGTCTGAGCCCACTGTATTTCACATTGCATAATGATCTTTGATAGAAACATGTGCTCAGAATTTACACACATGACCCATGCTACACAAAGCATATATCAAAATTACAACATCCCACCACTAAAAGGTCAAACATTGATAGTTGTGGAGTATGACAGATTAAATTTGTTATTGAAAATTAAAATCTAGTTGAAAAATTTACCATACCCCCAGAATTTCGTGAGATAGTGCTGACTGTGTGAGGGGCTTATTGAAATCCTCCATCGTTACCTTCCAGATTGTTTCAAAAAAGAAAGAAAGAAAAAAAAAAAAGAAATGAACAATAATTCTGTTACCCAGAAACGCAATTGCTAATTACTGATATATTCAGATCTACATTTTAAATGTTTCAATTGCTCAGATTTAATTTTTCTCTTCGTACAGGATTCTCCCCCTTATCTTTAGCCTTTGGGCAGAGCCCTTTTAACTTTTTTAAAATCACAATGTGTAACAGAGAGTAAACAGAAACAGGAATGTAAATTAAAATTCATTTGGCTGTTTGCTTATTGTAAACTCCTCTAATTTAAATATTTGAGGGGAAAAAAACAAAATGTAGACATTTGGGGGTTAAAGTTTGGGGGTTATCTATATATTTTAAATTTTATTGGAGTAAAACTTACAGTTTCCTAAAGCATTAAAACAGGTATATGTAAGCATATACAATACATGATAAGGTCTTCTTAATCCTAAATATGGTTTTGATAGAGAACTACTGTACTTTTACAATTTCAGGATATATTTCTCACGTTGCAATGTTTTCCCCAAAGGCGATTCAAGCAAGCAACTCCCCTCTGTCAATGTGACAAGTTCCAAGTTAGAATCAACCTTGGATGATTTGACCAAAACCAGAAGCTATCTATCCTTCAGTAGACAATACTGATCTAAGCGCTGGCTCTAGAAATTAGTTGGATGAACTCAGTTGTTCTGCATTTAATTAGAGGTTTTCCTAGCTGGCCCAGGGAATGTCACAGGGGATACTGTGAAATAAAAATGATTCTAACCTTGAAATTACAAAATGATTCCATAAATGATAAGAAAACTGAGAAGCCAAATGATTGATTACACAATTCAGGATTAATAAAGATACATAAATCAACACATTGTTCAACTACATATAAAATTAACTCAGTTATTCAAGGTCATTTACCCATTGGATAACCAATGGTTACTGGTTCTTCTCATCCTTTTACTTTTCATTAACAGAGAGAAATAGAGTAGATAAAAAACAGGACATACCACTCAAATTGATTTAACAATTATTTGGTAGCAGAGTAAAAAAAAGAATTTATATCAAGTAAGTAAAGTGTTTATACAAGAGTGAATTTTCATTATTTGTACAGCTTTCATCTCTCCTATGCACAGAATATTAACAGTTGGTTTTAGCTGAGCATGTTTTGCCAACACACAAGAAAGGGAGAGAAATACAAGTCAGAGAGGAGCATGAAAGAGAAAAAAGAAAAAGGCTCCTTGACCTTTCCAGTAAAGTGAATGTTACTTGGAATAACATAGTAGCAAGCATCTGATTTCTATTTCTACAACTTGAAGACGAAGAAAAAGTTTAACCTAAAGTTTAATTAAAAAAAAATCATATACTCAATTATTTTTCCCTTTAAGCCCTATCTTCATAGGATACTTATGGATTATTTGCCTAGAATAAAATAATTCTCCATGTATTTAATTCCCCTATTATTAGAAATAAAGAATCATAGAACCTAAGTATTACAAGAAAGTCCATCACCCAAAATAGGAATCCTCTTTCCAACATCTCTTGTCACCCAGTTATTCTGTGTGTGCCTGAACAAAGACAGACCTATTAGTCCACTCCATTCAAGAACAGCAATATGTTGTAAAGAGTCCCAACTTTGGAGACAGGAAGACCTTTTTCCCATTATAAATCTGCCAACTACTAGCTATATGACTAGAAAAAGCCTCGTTTGCTTCATTTCTAGAAAAAAAATCTCTTCTGTGTGCTGTAAAAATTACATGAAATCACGTAGGGAAATTCGCCTTGCAAAGTGCCAGGCACTGAATATTTATTTACCTTTCTAGTCCCAAAAATATCTGCTCAGGTGACAATCAACTCTGCTTTCCTTATAAAAACTAGGCAAACAAAAAAATTCATATGATATACTCCTAGGTATAAAAGTTGAATAACAGAAACTCATTTTTCATTTAATTAAATTACTAAATTAGAGAAAATCTTACATCAAACAAACAAAAAGCTTTAGAGGCTTGAGCTGAAAACTTTTGGGACTGAATGTGACCAATTCCTCAAAATAATTGGAAGAAGTATGTAGTATGTAGCAGGTGATCTAAAATTTTCACTTGGAGAGCTTTAAGAACTATCTTATTTTCCCTCTTTCCTGGCTAGACTTGATGTTCTGTTTCACACACTCACAGCATATTAAAAGCTAGTGAGAATTCAGAAATTTAGTCCAGTCTCTTAAAGCCAAAGAGACTGAGGCCCACAGACTGTCAAGTTTGGCTTCCTCGCTTTCCACCACTTGATGTCACCCGAACTCCCCTGAATCTCACATCCAAATTCTTTCTAGCGGAGCAAGCAGGTAAAAACCAAACCTGCAGAGAGCGATTCTAATATCCTAAAAATAGGCATGCAGCCAAAGCAAATCAGTGTCTGATAAAACACAAAACACTAGCACAGAGAACTGAAGACTAAGACAAAAATGTAAATACTTGAGGAAACTGTTTTTGATTTCTAAATCCAAGGTAACATTTTCATACCTTATGTCTCAGTATAATAAAAAAAAAATACTAGTTATTTCAAATGGTTTCTGCAAGTAAAAAATTAAATCAACTAAACAGAATTCTAAGAGACTAATTCATTCACCTGAAGACTCTGTAATATTTATTCTCTGATCAAAAGTTAGTTGATGCACTATTTTTAGTTGTCTAATAAATAGAGAATAAACTACATTAAACTACTAACACATAAAAAATTAACATGTTTGGGTTAAAACATTCCAGACTAAAAATACATGAAAATACTTCAATGTCTGTTTATTAATCTTCACTATGTCCTGGCTAGAAACCAAAAACAAACAAACAAAAAAACCCAGAAAGCTCTGGAAAAAGAATATATTTAGATGAGTAGAGATTGACCATATGAAGTTGTACTGTCCTTATATCAGTTGGTATAAATAATGTATGTTTTACCTGAATATTTACTATGTTTATGGAGTATGAAATATCTGATTAACTTATTGATAGATATTTTGACATGCCAATATGAAACACATGCATGTTTAAACATGTTTATAATAAAGCATGTTGTCCCATTATATCAACGTACATTTGGCATTTACATTAGAAATAGACTAGCATCTGTATTACATTACAACACACAAGGATTCTGGAGAGCCATTTTCACTTGGGGGTTAGCTTCTACTCATTTACTTGATCTTCTACAGAGAGCAGGATGCAAAATTATTCCAATATGTATCTACTCTATGGAATATGTGCTGGTGGAAAGCTTTGTTCTGCATTATGTTAGCACAAATCACAGTGAGCAGATCCAAAGAACTTTCTCTTCCTGGAAAAAAGAAACCTGAAAACACCCAGCAATTTTTAGTACTTTTCTATGTGTTTGTGTATGTATGAGTGTGTTTTTTCAATCAGAATGTTTACTAATTTTTTTCAAAAAGCATTTACTATAGAAAATTGAGGGAGAAATTAAAAAAAAATATAAAACAGAGAGAAAATCACCAAGTTCCAACAAAAAAGACACCTATTATTTGCATTTTGGTGTTTTTACTCTTTTTTGTTTCTGTGAATTTAATACTGTGGTAAAACATGACTTATTTGATCCCAAAGTCTTCACACTGTCAAGAGGATACCATTCCTTGATTCATAAGTTTATAACAGATGTAAGTAATATTTCTTTTGTGAGGTTGAATGTAGACACATTCTTCTTGAGAATGTGAGAACCTATCATAGTTTTACACGGTAAAGAGAGTTTTGTAAAGTAGGAACGTCATGGGAAGAAAGGTAGGAAGGACTGTTGCAAGCATGACTTACCTCGTCATCGTCGGCGTCATACTGTGCATAGTGCTGCTCCAGCAGCTCTCTCTGGCGCCTTTCTTGTTCCAGTGTTTGGCTTATCAACTGGGCAACCTCACTCACTTGTCCTGGTTTTTCTCGCCCAATAACAAATCTGTAAGAAGGTGAAAGGAGACAAATATAGTTGGACTCTCCAGCAAAAAGGAGTACTAAGAAAAGTAACTAAGCTTGGCAGCTCATCACGGTCCATCAAACCTCAAGAAAATAGTATCACATCTATACTCTAAATGTTATGCCTGGATGGAAGGGGAGGTTAGCTGAGCAGCTAAACAGGTTATTTTAGACATACTCTCAAGGAAAAGAAAATGAAAAAGTGAAGGATGACTTAAAAAAAATGGGGCACCTGGATGGCTCATTTGGTTAAGTATCTGGGCTCTTGATTTCAGCTCAGGTCATGACCTCAGGGACCTGAGATCAGCCCTGCTTCTGGTGAGCAAAGGGCATGGAGCCTGCTTAAAGCCTCTCTCTCGCTGTACTTTTGCCACCCCATAGCCCTCAACCCCCCACTTGTACACCACTCTCTCTCTCTCAAAAAAAAGTATTACTTTGGGAGAAAACAGAAAAGATGTAATCCATTCTACAGTACTTCACACATTTTTGATGCTCTACAAAGTGGAAGCAAACTCCTAATTTCCTGTACAATTGAACTTGAGAATCGTTTCCCTAATACTGTCCTCCTTACAATGCAGAAACTGCTTCAAAACTATTCTGGGTAATAGCATGCCTTAGGTGGGTAAATAAATAGAGGCATTAACTTCTGCTAAGTTACTATAACTTTGGAGAAAAGAGAAACAAATATAGGTCTTGTTTTTGTTTTTAAAAAGAAAAACTAAAATAAGGAGAGGTCATGAATTTGATTTCACTTTTGGAGAAAAAGATGGTATGAGGAGAGATGTGGTTTCAAAAAATAAGAGACAAAAAGAAATATCTTATTATTAATTACTGTTTAAAAAAGTATAAAGTAAAAACATGGGAAGTCATTCATTTGTGGCAAGCTGCGGTCACTTAATGATACATCCTCATCAATACTATGTGTCTTGCTCAACAAATTTTCACTTCTTAACATCTTTTCACACTAATACGTGGTTTTATTTCTCTAAAAATATGAGTGGCAAAAATTATTTAGTTGCTATGTATCATTTAATTTCGTTATTTTGGATGTCACTCTCCGTTTAATCTTGTTTCTATACTTAACTGATGTTTTTTCTCTGATTATAATGCATTGCTGTATTAGATTATAAGTTTAAATGAAATATACCACCATTCTCTGTACAAAATCACTGAAAGTCAAAACTTTTATACTTACGTGCTAGTAATTAATTGTCTCTGTAGCAATATTTTTATGTAGTTCCAAACAAGACTTTGTACTTACGCTTGGGTGTTCATTTATCATTTATTTTCCTCTGGGAATCAAGTATTAGTAGAATTTGCAAATTCTGTAATTTTCATCCTTATTCAGGTATAATTTACACATAATAAAGTATATCTATTTTAATCGCACAGTTTGATAAGTTTCACAAAGGTAACCTGTAATCACTTCAATAAAGTTACAGAACATTTTCATCAACCTAAAATATACAATTTCCCTTTCTAGTAAAATCACCTTCACCCTGGGCCCATATTATATTTGTTTTCACTAGAGTTTCATATAAATGTAATCATAGAGTGTCTGACTTTTTTGGCTCACTATAATGTTTTGGAGACTTATCCATGCTGATGCAAGTATTAGTAATTCATTTATTTTTATTACTGAATAGTATTTCATTGTACTGGATGTGCTACATTTGGTCTATCTATTCTTCTACTGGTGGGTATTTGAGTTTGATTTTGGATTTTATGATCAAAGTTACTATAAACATTTTTGTGCAAGTCTTTGTGGGGGCATACATTTTAATTTCCTGTAGACAAATAACTAATAGTGGAATTGATAATGTGTGGCAATGTATGTTCAACTTTTAAAGAAATTGCCAAATTATTTTTCAGAGGGTACCATTTTGTATTACTACTAGCAATGCAGGAGAATTACAGTTGCTTTACATTCTAACCAATACTTGGTACTGTCTTTTAAAATTTTAACCATTCTATTGAATGGTTATAGCCATTCTATTGAATGGTTATAATGGTTTTAATTTCCAATGTTTTGATGACCAATGACGTTAAGTATCTTTACAAGCACTTATTGAACATTCACAAATATTTTTCAGTGAAATACCTTTTCAAATCTTTCACCAATTAAAAAACTGGATTGTCTGACTTTTTATTATTGTTCTAGAATAGTTCTTTATATATTCTGGATGTATATCTTTATGTATACTGTATATAATAAATACACATAGATACATATATTCAAATAGTGCGTGTGTATCTGTTTGATTTATTATCCTTTCCCAGTCTGTGGTTTACCTCTCAATTTTCTTAATTGTGTCTTGCAAGGAAGTCCAACTTACCACTTTTTAAAAGCTTTTCTTTCCTATCTAAGAAATCTTTGCCTCACTTAAGATTGCTAAGATTTCTCCTATTTTTCTTCTTGAAGTGTTAATGTTTTGATTTATATTAGGTCTATAGTAACTTTCAAATTAATTTTCATGCACAATGTTTGGTAAGGATGGAGTTTCATTATTTTCCACATGTATAGCCAGTTGTTTCCACCCCATTTATTTAAAAGACTATTCATTACTGCCACTGAATTACCTCAGCACACTTGTTGAAAATCAGTTGATACCTTGTACTTCTGGGCTGATTTTTGGACTTTTCCAATCTCTTCCATTTATATATCTATCCTCATACCACACTGGCTTGATTACCATAAAATCACTTTTGAAACTAGGTGGTGTGAAGTTTTCCACTCTGTATATCTTTTCCAAAACTATTTTAACTATTCAAAGTTATCTACTTTTTCATATACATTTTATAATCAGGTCATCAATTTCTTTTAAAATCCCACTGATGTTTGATTTGGGATTGCTTTGAATCTATAGATCCATTTGTGGAAAACTGACATCATAATATTGAGGTGATCCATGAACATGGTGCATCTCTGCATTTATTTAGATTCTACTTTCTTTCATAATACACTACAATGTTCAGTGCAAAGTTGTAGCTACACTTTGTTAAATTTATATCTATTTCATGTTTTTTCAAGTTACTGTAAATGGTACTGATTTTTAAATTTTTTTAATGGTTTGTTGCTAGAATATAGAAATATAATTGATTTTTGAATACTGGCCTTGTATTTTTGACCTTGCTAAATTCATTTATTAATCATAGTAGGCTTTATAGATTCCTTAGAATTTTTCTATATGTAAGATCATATTCACTATGAAGACATTTTTATTTTTTCTTTTCCTACCTGTTTGTTTATTTCACTTGGAGACATTTGGTTTCTATGATGGAAGATACATAAAGTCTTTAGCATGTCCAACTAATCTAGACATAAAATGACTATCTAGAATTCATTCTATTTTTGGTTAGCAGTCTGAAAGTCAGAAGTGATGTCTAGGAATATAAACATTAAGCAATTAAAGAAGCTCATATCCTAGAATGATAGATTTAAGAAAATCTAGATTCATCTTTTATGTTTCTTCAAATGCATAACAGAGTGGGGTTTGAGGGAGTATCACATACTATAAAGCTGACGGAGGAGTTTGAAGGAAGCAATTAATGTATTAAATGCTATTAATTGAAGACAGCAGCCAAGCTCAAAGTAAAACATAAATTAGAATTACATTCATTTAAGCCATAAATTCTTTAAACTCATTTGAGAATTATATTGTCAGATCTTTTAGTTGAACAGTTTTCCCTAAGAATGGAGAAGTTTATTTCTTCTGCAAAGCAAACGTTTAAAATTACTCTGAACACAATTCAGGGGGTGAAAAAGATAAGATTTTGTTCACTTGCCAACAAGTTAGAACCACTGCTAATGGCTCTAAAGGTGAATGAAGGAGTCTTAAGAAGAGCTTGTGAGAAATTTTTAAGCGGAAAATTATTTCTAAGACACAAATTAGAATATTATGGTATATCATATACTAATAAAGTATATAATCATATAATAAACTAGAATTCCAATAGGACATGCAAGCTTCTTCCTGCCCTCAAAACATGATTTCCAATTCCAAACCAGAGTTATTCGTGATGCTAAAACTAAAAGGAACAAATCAATGTGTAATTGAAATTTCAGAGGAAATAAGAATTGTTCCACATCGCATAAGAAACCAACATTTTAAATCATGAAGGCCTAGTTGCTCAAATCACAGTGTGGCTTTCTGAATTTGTCCCTACAATTTAACATTATTCACTATTTCTCCAATATGAGTTTGTATTCAAAATCACTGTACAGTCTTAAGAAATAAAAGTGATTTCTAATTGTATATAAAATAGACAACCCATCTCATGAAATATATTTTTTAAAGTGTTTTGTTAAAGTACACATCTCTTCATTCAGGCAGCTGTTTGGGGCAGCGTTATAGCACCTAGCTACACATATCTCTAAAGCCTTGTAATCCAGTGTAATTTATAGTTCATATGTGCATTAGAAGAATGTCATCCTGGTAAGTATGGTTCAGAGGAAAAGCACAAGTGGAACTAAACTATTCTCCACGCCTTATTGTCCTCATGTGAAAATTGGTACCTACTTCATGTGTCTAAAGGAGTGATAAAAGAATAAAATGTGGCATAGATGGGAAAGGACATTAGGCACTATTACTATGATGATGAAAGTGATAAAAATCTCCCATTTGGAAAATGTTTAAGATTCACATTACGTTTCTATATGTTCTTAAATGTTTGGTCCATTTTTAAGATGTCTTTATAAATTTATAAAAGGACTCCTATAACAATATGTGCACAATCTGGCACATGTTGAAATGAGCAGAAAATGCAAGATTTAAAGTAAGGTTATCATTTCAATTACAGATTCACACTATAGATATGTTGTGATAGTAATATTAAGGGGTTGAAAGTGTCTGTAAAAGGGGAAAAATGCTTTTTTTTTTTTTTGGAAAAATGCTTTGATAGGACAAATTCACTAACCCATAAACATGACTTATTGGCTCTGTGACCTTGAATATATTAACATTTCTAATCCTTAGTTTCCATATTGTAATAAAATGAACATAATAGCTTAAATAAATATTACACAATACGTATAAAAAGCTTAACTAAGGACTTGGTGCCTAGAGAGTATTTAACAAATGTTTACTGTTGTTTTTACCTGGATAATGTATTAATAGCTAGGTAGTAAGTACTCTGTCTGTGCACACTGTCCCAATTACCTCTTACTTGAATCACACTAGCTTTGAAAACAGAGTAGGTTTTTGAAAGTCAACCACAGTAAGAAGATAAAATACTTGCACTAAAGTTCTGAGAACCTTAATTTCAGTTACTGTCAAAATATAAAAGTATGGATGACACGATCCCTTTAAATTGAATTTTTAAAGTCTCCAAAAATATAACAATTAATAAAGTCAGCAACAATCAGTCCCTCTAAACATACGTGACCAAATCAACTGATATTTATGCACAATTATGATTTACATCTTGGACATCATTTCTGACTGAAGTGACATGCATGTAGTTAAATCAGCCTTTAAGACCCTTTAAGGAAAAAAAAAATGTTTTCTTACTTTCTAAATTTGTTTAGTTTGCTTCAACAAGGAATGGATTGATCTTTTTATTTTTAGCTATAAAGGATGAGGTTACAGAAGCCAAACTGTGATAGACATTTAAATAAAAAATTAGGTATTTTCTAAGGTTACAATTGAAAAATAAAGGTTAAACTAAAATACAAAATGAGGGTTTATGTGTTCAATATGGTTTGTTTCTAGTGTTTCAAACAATTATCTTGTTTTGATGAGAATTATTTCAGTAAGAACTGCCCCCTCTCTCCCTCAGGCTGAGATAAAATAGGTAAAGATAGATAAATCAGTTTTCCCTTTTCCTTCCATCTATTATCAGACCAAGCAGTGTCCATGCAGTGTCCTTTAGAGTTTAGATGACGAGATTATACAGGATTCATTTGATTAGTTTATTGAATTCTCTGGTGAGCTGTCAAACAAAAACTAAACAACTATAAAATTGCATTTACAATTTTCTGAATTTAACTCATAAAGATCCTACATGTTCAGTGTAAATGATGCAAGAGTTTATGTTGAAAAATGATGAGTTATGAGGGCCTTGTTTTACAGATATTTATTCTAAAAAAAAAGTGATATGCTAGTTTAAAATGGCACTTAAATGATGTCAAAAATCAAAAAATTGTTAAAACTAAAGAATTTTTAATGTAGACTTAAGCAAATCTAAAAAAAGGAAAGCTATAGTAGATATAGGTTCTTAGGTAATCAATTCTTTCATTCAGATATTCTTTAACAAATATTTGTGTCACACCAAAAACCTAAAAGATAAACCTAAAAAAAAAAAAAAAACAGATACAGATACACAACACCTACTCTCATTAGACTAGAGTCTTGGATCATAAGATCACATGGTACTTTTAAACATTTTTGTAGAAAGTGTCTCATTTTTTTCTGTGTTTGATCACATTTTATGGCCTTACTCCAAGCTAGATAGCTTTTTAAAATATTTGACTTAATTGTACTTGAGTAAATGGTGCTGAATGCATATCTGGTTGCTTTCATTAAGCTTTGCTATTAGATATCTAGAGGTTAAAGTCCTACACAATAAAGCTTTGCCTCTTTCTTGTATTTGGGTACTCACATATTTTTCCTTTCTTTACTGGGATTGAGATTAATGTAACATACTCTATATTTAACATTTAAAAATTTAAACTCATCTAGGAAAATGTTTGCTTTTATTTTTTTGTGTGTGTCAATTTTTTATTTAAATTCTAGCTAGGCATGCTTACGTGGCTCAGTTGGTTGAGCATCTGCCTTGCGCTCAAATCATGATCCCAGGGTCCTGGGACTGAGCCCCGCACTGGGTTCCTTGCTCAGCAGATAGTCTGCTTCTCCCTCTTCCTCTGCCTCTCTCCCTGGCTTGTGCTCTCTCTTGCTCACTCTCTCCCTCTTTCAAAATAAATTCTAATCAGTTAACATGATATTAGTTTCAGGAGTAAAATTTAGTAATTCATCACTTACATATAACACCGAGTGCTCATCGTAACAAGTACCCTCCGTCGCCCATCAACCTATTTGCTTCTAAAAGCTAGACTTTAAATATCTAGATCTTAAATCTTTAAACTTAACTCTAAGTATTACTTCTTTGAAATGAATTTTGTATTTAACTCAGTCTTAATCATAAGAACCTTTTTCTACCACTGTATTTCAATATAGAAAAGTAGCTGAATTAAAACAAAATATTGCGTAACACATGCCACTTCAAGGACTACATACCACATACTAGGTAGAAACTTAAATATTTTTTAAAAATGCTATACCTTCTTAAGAAGTAACATTTCTTGATTAGAAAGCTAACTCTAATATTTCAGGTTTAAATATTTATGTATACAAATATTTAAAGGAAAACAATTTTGAATGCTAATCTGTCTATACTGGCACTAGAAGATATCTCATTAAGCCAAAATCCCCTTTAAAACAATTTTTAAAAATTTCCACTGTTTTTGATTTTCTATCACCAGTGGTTGTTGATCATTCTCATATCTATACAGTTATATAGTCATATAAGTCATGTAAGTAATTTAAGTTTTAATATCCATGGCCCCAAATCCATATGGCTGTTCCTCTTGCCTCACTGCAAGGGAGTAAACATAAAATCTGTAAGGACTGAGAATTCCCATGAACATGGTGGTGCCCCCATTGCCCTCCATTACAAATGACACTCCATTATGCACAATCACAAAATCAAGACTCTGATGATAAGTGAAACTTTCAATTTCCCTTGTGCTGTAATGGCAACAAGGCCTCTTATTAAAATGATGTGAGTGAAGCAAACAAAATTTAATGCACTTCAAATGGAGATCTTCAAATGGAAAACCAATGATGTTAAAGCAAAAAAAAAAAATTTAAAAACCTTTTGTATTTAGAACTTACATATCCAGGTGTGAATCGTGTGAATCCAAAGTAAACAAGGGCATATTTATTTAAAAATCTCAACATTCGGGCACCTGGGTGGCTCAGTCGGTTAAGCATCTGCCTTTTGCACAGGTTATGATCCTGAGTCCTGGGATGGAGCTGCACATCAGACTCCCTGCTCAGCGGGGAGTCTGCTTTTCCCTCTGCCTCTCCTCCTACTCACACTATCTCTCTTTCAAGTAAATAAAATCTTAAAAAAAAGAACAACCCCCAAATCCTCAACATTCATTTATATTTTGAGTATTATAATCTCTTCCAAAAAGGACAGGGAAATATTTAAGACCTTCAGATTAATTTACTGTTTATTATGTGTAACTACAATTCCTACAAAATCTTCATCTCCAGAAACGTCACATGGATGTCAAAAAAGTCACTAAACACATATGCAAGGGATAAAAGCATAATGAATGCACAGTTATTGATCGTAAGTAGCAGTACTTGCCAGAAAGCATTTGAAGTTTAATGTAAATGGCTCTGAAAAGCAAATATACAATTTATTGGAAATTCCTCATGTTGAAGCACAATTTCTATACAATTTCTCTCCTATAACACCATTTTCCTATAACTGCTGTTCTCCAGTACTAGGATGACTATCTGGAGTTAAAAAGAATACCTAAGTCTTTATCCATGGTCACTCTTCCAAATGCTTCACAATTGTTACTATGTCTTCCTAAAATTGTCTACTGGAGGCAAAAGATGGCAGAACCTTTAATTTTTATATATACAAGGAAAAAATGTTTAGATCTCTCCCATCCTGGTCAATCTTTCCTAAATAGTCTCAAATTTTTCAGGGTTCTTCTTAAGAGGGGGTATGCAACATAAACAAATGAGTTATATGTAGTATGACATTAATCAGACCACCTATCCACCCATCTGTCCAACTAACTGTTGATCAGGACACAATAGGGCACCTCTAAGATGCACCCAAGTGATCTCAGGCACCTGATATTCATGGAGTAAAAGAGGGACCTGTTAATTATTTTATCCAATAAAATACACAACTGATGGAATTTGGATATTCCATAAATATCCAATAAAATAAAAAACTGATGGAATTTGGATATTCCATAAACTTTGGATATTAAGTTATTAAAAGATGACAGATTCCATCTTGGATAGTACTCTCTTGGATCACTCCCTCTGGGAAATCCAGTTTCTATGTTGTGAGGCATCCCTCTAGAGTGACTCTCAGGAAAGAGCTGGCAAGTAGATCCCATAAACCATGAGATAAAGTTTGCTGTTTCAAGTCACTAAATTTTGAGGTGATATGTTTTACAATAGGTACACTATGTCTTTGACATAGCGATAAACAAGATCAGAAAGGTCTCAGTTAAAAAAAAAAAGAAAGAAAGGTCTCACTTAAAGCTGTACACCCAAGAAAACATGAGTTCTTAAAAATTATGTTGAATCCATGTCTGAATAAAGAAAAGAATCCAGAGAAAAATTTAATATAGATACTATTTTTTCTGGTAAAAATTAAAGGAAGTATTTTTTTAAATAAAAGTGTATAGCATAATATATATACATATTGCCGAGGAAATTGTTTCACTACTTCTGCCTTTCTTAAGTAAACGTTGTCTTCCTTCCAAATCACCAACCCCATCAATGTAAGTAGTTAGCATGGTGCTTTTTAAGTTAATCGTGACTATTAACATAACATTTTTAAAAATGAGTTTTATATTGGGATCCCTGGGTGGCGCAGCGGTTTGGCGCCTGTCTTTGGCCCAGGGCGCGATCCTGGAGACCCGGGATCGAATCCCACATCGGGCTCCCGGTGCATGGAGCCTGCTTCTCCCTCTGCCTGTGTCTCTGCCTCTCTCTCTCTCTCTGTGTGACTATCATAAATAAATAAAAATTAAAAAAAATTAAAAAAAAATGAGTTTTATTGAGGTCAAATCTATATCCAATAAAATTCACCAAATTTAAGCTAACACAAGGAGTTTTCACAAATATATCTACAGTGTGTCACAAATACAATAGCCACAATATATATATTTTTTCATTCATTTAGGAAACATTTATTAAGCCCTCAATGAACATTAAAGAGACAGTGCTGCCCTCACAGCACATTCACACCAGGATCCGAGACCACTGAGGGCAGGCGGGAACTGAGTGGTGTTGGCCAGGCCCTGCCTTCAGAGGTGGTGGAGGGCCTCGTGAAGAGGCAGCTCCCTCTCCTACCCCCAGCACAGGACTCTGTAAGGCTTTCCTGACTAAACAGCAAGTGCAGGAGTTTGATAAGCAGCACCCACTCTAGGCTCCATCCCAGGGGCAAGCAGGAAAAAAGGGCCAAAATGGAAGCCATTTTCATGGTCTCAAAAATGCCTCCTAAAGGCCTGCAGTTTAAAGTACAGTTATAAAGACTTTTCTGTCTGCCTTCTTTTAGTCAATATAATAGTTCTGAGAAAAAAAAAAAGTTCCGGCAGTTAAATACTGTGTTGAATATATTGGTAATTTGTAACTTTGTATTGCTGAGAAATATTTCATTACATAGGATACAATACAATTTGTGTATCCTTTATCAGTTAAAGGGCATTTGAGTTGCTTCTAAGCTATTATGAACAAAGCTCATATGAAGTATATGTAAGTATGAATCTTTGGGTAGATATATGTTTTTATTGCTCTTGGATACATAGCTATGAATAGAATTGCTAGCTGATATGGCAAGTACATGCTTAACTTTATAAAAACCTGCCAAACTATTCTGCAAAATGGCTGTGCTATTTTGCATTCCCCTTGGCATTGAATGAATGTTAAAGCTGCTCCATATCCTTGTCAATGCACAGTATTACAGTCTTTTTAATTTCAGCCATACTAGTGGGTGTGTAGTAGTACCTCATTGTGGATTTAATTTGCATTTTCCCAAGATTAATGATGTTGAGCAGTATTTCATGTGCTTAACTGTGTATCTTCCTCGGTAAAGTGTCTCTTTAATTGATTTGCACATTTTAATAGGATTATACATCTTCTTATTGAATTATAAGAGTTCTTCATATCTTCTAAATAACAGCTCTCTATCAGATAATTGTTTTGCAAATATTCAGTCTTTAGCTTGTTATTCCATTTTCTCAAGGATTTTTTGAACAAATGTTTTAAATTTTGATGCAGTTTAATTTATCATGTCTTTCTCTTATATTTCTTGCTTTTGTCTTAAAAGATCTTTGATTAACCCATGGTCGTAAAGATTTTTGCCTGTTTTCTAGAAATTTTATGGTTTAAATTGTTGCATTTAGATCTATGATCAATCTTGAAGTAATTTTTGTATATACTGTGGGACAAAGGTCAAGTGTTCTTACTCTTTCTTTTTTTAACGTGGTTATTCAATGGTCTCAGCACCATTTGTTGAAAAGACTACAATTTCCCCCCACTGAATTATTCTGATGCATTTGTCAAAAATCAATTGTTCATGTCTGTGCAGGTCGATATTAGAACTCTCTTTTCTGGGAACCCTGGGTGGCGCAGCGGTTTAGCACCTGCCTTTGGCCCAGGGCACAATCCTGGAGACCCAGGATCAAATCCCACGTCGGGCTCCCGGTGCATGGAGCCTGCTTCTCCCTCTGCCTATGTCTCTGCGTCTCTCTTTCTCTGTGCGACTATCATTTAAAAAAAAAAAAAAAAAGAACTCTCTTTTCTGTTCCATTAATCTATATTTCTAGCCATACCTAAGCCAGACTGCTGTGATTAGTGTAGCTTTGAGGCAGTAAGTTCTTCAACTTTGTTCTTCTTAAAAAATACTAATTTCTACAAAAAATCTTGCTGAGATTTTCAGTGAGATTGCCCTTAGTCTGCAGACTTGGAGGAAACTGGAATTTTAACAATACTGAGTATTCTGATCCATGAACATGGTCTATTGCTTCATTCATTTAGGTAGTCTTTATTTTCTTTCAGAAATATTTTGCTTAAGTTGTCAACATATCATGTCAGGTTATCCTTAAGTATTTCATTCTTCCGATGCTATCATAAATGTTATTTTTAATCTGAATTTTCAATCACTTATTGTTGCTAATAAACAGAATAGAACTGATTTCTGTACATCAACTTATGCCCTGTAACCCTATTTGATTTACTTGTTTTAGTAGCATATTTTGTAGATTTCTTAGGACTTTCTACAAAGATGACCATCTTGTCTGTGAATAGAGTTTTATTTCTTTTCAATCTATGTGTTTTCCAGTTCTTATTCTTTCTTCACTGACCTACCTATGAACCCCTGGACAACACTGAATAGAAGTGGTGGAAGTGGACACACTTACATTGTTCTTACACTTAAGAGAAAGCATTTGGTCTCTTATCATTAAATACGATATTAGCTATAGGTTTTACTTAGATGCTATTTATCACATTTAAGAAATTCCCTTATATTTCAAGTTTCCTGAGAGCTTTTCAGTCTCCATCTACTGGGATGAGCATATGATGTAAGATTTTTTTCTCCATTCTTCTGTCAGTATGGAAAATTCCATTAAGTTGAATTTAAAACATTAAATCAAACATGGATTCCAAAAATAAATGCCATTTAGCTATAATGTATTATCCTTTTTATATATTCCTGACTTCAATCTGTTAAATTATTGTTAAAGACTTCTATATCTATGTTCATGAGCAATATTGGTTTGTAATGATTTTTGTTTTAATGTCTTTTTCTGACATCACTATGATGGTAATTCTGGCCTTATAAATGTAGAGATGTGTTCTCTCTTCAATGTTCTGGAAAAGGTTATATAGAAGTCGTGTTATTTCACCCTCTTATGCCTGGTGAGATTCACCAATGAAACAAACTGGAACTGGAATTTTCTTTGCTGGAAAGCTTAAACTCTAAATCCATCTTCATATGTACATGTACACATATGCATACACACACTATTTTTTCTTGAGTGAGCTTTGGTACTTTGTCATAGTATTGTCTTCTAAGAAAGTTAACCATTTATTCTAAGTTGTATTTACCAACATAAAGTTCTTCATAATATTGGCCAGTGCTTATAATATATATTAGGTCTATAATGATGTCCTCACTTTTATTCTAACTTGTATCATTAATTACCCCGAAATTTATAGACATTTTATCTTCCACGTCTTCTCTAAGTCAAGAATTCAAGAGATGTTTGAGTAGGCAGTTCTGGCTCGGTGCTTCTCACTAAGTTCAATCAAATGTTGACTGGGGCTGCAGTCATCTGAAGGCTTTATTGAGGCTGGAAGATCTCCTTCTAAGGTGCCGCCCTCACATGGCTGGCAAGTTGCTGTTGGCTGTTGGCAGGCTTACGTTCTTCCTCCATAAGGCTGTTTGAATGTCTTCTCAACATGGCAGCTAGATTTCTCTAGAGCTGGTGATCCAGAAGACCAAAGTAGAAGCCACATGCCTTTTATAGTCTAGCCTCAGAAGTCATATATCACTATTTCCTCGATACTCCAATCATCAAGGCTAGTCAAGAGTCAACGTGGTAGAGGACAGAACAAGAGAAGCAAAACCAGAAAAAGAGGATCATCAGGGGATCATTTGATGGATGCTATGTAGAAAAATGGTAACATGATAGAACCTGACTTGGGGTTTGGACAACATACATAGCATAATATAAGAAGAATTCATTCACTTAAAGAGTGATTTTCAAATTGAGACTTGATAAGAGGGAATCATCCAAGTAAAGATCATATGATTTTTTTTTTGGAGGAGGGTACAAGACAGAGAATGGTACAAATAAAGGATAATAATTTGAACATATTACATTTGATGTGCTATGTGAAATTTAATTAAAGCTGAAAGCCACATGAAGATCTCAAGTAGGAAGTTGAGTAACTCTCAAGCTTGGACATGAGAGGACAAAGCTTAAAGTAATAAAAGGAAACAGAAAATAGCCCAGAAAAGCTTAAAAAAAAAAAAGGCCATTGTTTACCAATAAATTGGTAATCTGGAAGACTAAATTGTGGAAATTGTTAGAATGTACTAACAAAAATGTAAAAAGATGGATATCCTGAGAGAAAATACGATGTTAGAGGATATGGCCAAGGCATCTAATCCCCCATTAATACTGGTTTAAGAAGATAAGATCAAGGCATTGAATAATAAATACAGAAAATAATAAGATAATAACAGAAAATTTCCCAAACTCAAGTGTTCAGATTGAGTTCCAAGCAAAACAAACAAACAAACAAACAGATTTAGTTATAGTCTGACAAAAATTTCAAAAACCAAATTAAGAGGGGAAAAAAATCCAAAACAGAAAGCCATAAAGGACTACAAATCAGATTAATATAAAATCTCTCTTTACCAAATGCAGATACTAAAAGATAATGGAAAATATCTTCATAATACTGAAAGAAAAGTATTTTGAACTCAAATACTATACCTACTTATATTTGAGGGCCAAAGAATACATTTTCAGACATGCAAGCATGCTGGCAGCTATGTATGACCTAGAGGAAATCAAGAAGGCTAGAAATAAGTCAAATTCCATTAGAACTTTTATGCCTTAAAAGTGACACAGATCAAATGACATAAAATTGCATTTCATTTTCTATCAATTCAGTCATACCACTTAATTCTAGATTGAATAATATTTTCATAACCATAACATTGTAAATATTACTTGTTGGTTTTAATCTTTTGAATTAACTTATAGAAAGACTACCTAAGCAACTGTAACCACAGAATAAAAAGTAAATGTCATAAACTCTTGCAAAAGTTTTTAACTAAAAAAACCCCTAAGGGGTGAAAGTTTTATAATAAGCAACCATTAAATTTTGATCTAAAACTGAAAAATCAAGAGATGGAGAAAAGATTTATATTGATACTTCCAAAAGAACTAAAAGGAGAAACCACTAACAATGGTTTCCATTTACAGATTATAAGATCCTGTGCCTTTGTTAGAAATGGCTATAAAATCGACTCAGTTTTTAAACAATCTACATGAAGGAATCAGAGTTTCCAAGATCTATAAAGAACTTATTAAACTCAATAGCAAAGAAACAAACAATCCAATCATGAAATGGGCAAAAGACATGAACAGAAATCTCACAGAGGAAGACATAGACATGGCCAACAAGCACATGAGAAAATGCTCCACATCACTTGCCATCAGGGAAATACAAATCAAAACCACAATGAGATACCACCTCACACCAGTGAGAATGGGGAAAATTAACAAGGCAGGAAACCACAAATGTTGGAGAGGATGCGGAGAAAAGGGAACCCTCTTACACTGTTGGTGGGAATGTGAACTGGTGCAGCCACTCTGGAAAACTGTGTGGAGGTTCCTCAAAGAGTTAAAAATAGACCTGCCCTACGACCCAGCAATTGCACTGCTGGGGATTTACCCCAAAGATACAGATGCAATGAAATGACGGGACACCTGCACCCCAATGTTTCTAGCAGCAATGTCCACAATAGCCAAACTGTGGAAGGAGCCTCGGTGTCCATCGAAAGATGAATGGATAAAGAAGATGTGGTTTATGTATACAATGGAATATTACTCAGCCATTAGAAACGACAAATACCCACCATTTGCTTCAACGTGGATGGAACTGGAGGGTATTATGCTGAGTGAAATAAGTCAATCGGAGAAGGACAAACATTATATGTTCTCATTCATTTGGGGAATATAAATAATAGTGAAAGGGAATAGAGGGGAAGGGAGAAGAAATGGGTAGGAAATATCAGAAAGAGAGACAGAACATGGAAGACTCCTAACTCTGGGAAACGAACTAGGGGTAATGGAAGGGGAGGAGGGCGGGGGGTGGGGGTGAATGGGTGGCGGGCACTGAGGGGGGCACTTGACGGGATGAGCACTGGGTGTTACTCTGTATGTTGGCAAATTGAACACCAATAAAAATAAATTTATTATTAAAAAAAGAAGGAATCAGAGTTTTCAGAAGAAAATAATAATCACTAAGATTTCACCAAATTTTTATTTTTTCTAGGCATTCATTATATGTTTTAACTCATTTAATACGCCTCTCAAATGTATAGGGAAGGTACTACTATGACACCCATTTTATAAATGAAGAAACTACAGCACAGGGAGATTTAAACACTTCCATAAACTCATCTAAATGGTTAAGGCAGAATCTGAATCCCTTAGGTCTGGCTTCCTGTGAAAAAAGGTAGTTACTAGAGAAAGACAATTATCCATAGTACTAAGTGCATAAAGAAATATCAGTGAATACATTAAATAATATTTTATAACTTGTAACAGAATCAGCTGTATGGTTGTACCTATTCTCTGGCTATACTATAATTCAAACACATTTTTCCTTTTGTCCACAGAGATATAACAGAAGAAATTAGTCAAATGTCTACATTTGGGACTTCTCTGGCAAAACAACATCACAGAAAACTAAATTATACATCCATAAATAAATGGAAGGTAGTTTGTATTGTATAACTTTTAATTAGTCTCCCAATATCTAGAGATTGCTACTTTCTTTCCATAGATAACAACCAGTATTTTTTATCTCTTTCAAACTAATTATTTTTTCTAATGACTTTATAATTTCAAGTTTAAAAGTATTTTTTCCACAACCTTACGTGGACCAACAGACACATAAGGCTCTTTTAAGGATCTCCAAGATAAGCATCATTTAGTATGTTCTGATATAAAAATGAATTTTAAGTAGATAAACCTGCTGATTCAAATGAACCGAATCTGGACTATTTTTTACACAATGCAGGATATGACAATAAGAATAGAACTTTTTTCTAACTTTTTAACTATATTACATTTGGCAAGTTACATTCTACCAACCACCAAAAAGATTATAGGTTTTTAAATAACTTACAACATTTTCTCTTTAGGTTTTCACCAGGTAATGTTGAAATATTCAATAAATATGCTCCAATAAAAACGTTTTAAATGAAATTAAAAGGAGAGCAGTAAATCCGTTATGTTATGCAATATGTATTATATAGCATGAGTTCATTTGGACACCAGCTGGATTGACAAAGTACTCAAATCATAATTGCCTGGAGCATGGTACCAAACCTTGGTCAAAGCTGTGAGGTGTACCAACCAGGGATAAATGATGTTTTGTATATATGTGTCCATGAACTGCTTCATAGCAAGACAGACTAGTCTGTCAAAACTATTTGGTAACAATCATTGGATTTATTCCTTCTACCTGGATTTGATGGAATCTGGGAGAGGGGGGTTAATGATCTCAGTGAGAAATCCCTGCCATATACAGACTTTGGACTTCTTGGTACCAATGCTTCATGCACATGCCCGAGGTAGCTTAGCATCTGGAGACCAACAAGTCCTGTGAGTCCCAGTAGAGGGATGATGAAGAAGACTGTGTCTGAGCTCAGCATGCCCACCCTGTTAATGCTTATCTTTCTCTTGCTGCTGCTGGTGCGTTGCATCATTTCTGACTACAAACTGAGTCCTGTGAGTCCTTTCCTAATCAATTATGTAAAGTAATTACATGATGTAAGTGTAATACTTACCACAAGTACTTAGTTTTAAATGACATCAGTAAAATGAAGGAAATAATAATAATTTCCTGATACTTTGAGTCAGGCTAAGACTTTCAATCCCCCAGGAACGTCACCTGGTTTGAGCTGAACCCACTTCTTACCTCATATAAAGGATGTACAGTTGAAACTGTACTGTTGGATGTACATATATAACTGTTGGATGTACATATATAACCCTTGAAAGTTATCACAAAGTACCTGTAATTTCTCTAGTGTGTTAAAAATGCCATATTAATGGGGTCTTTGTTAGTAGTATTAGTTCATAAACTCAAGTATTGTAATTTAAAGTTCAATAAAATAAAGCAGACTGAAGTCAGATGGAAAATGATTCTCTGTAGGTGTGGATGAAGTTGCAGAACTTCAGTGTCTGACTCTGATTCATATTCAAATGCTGGCACCAATTTCATATACATTTCTAGGAAATAAGTAAAAATCTTGACCTCTAATACTTCAGTATAATAATCACCACCCACATCTGTTTCATTTTTCTCATCACTTCTAGCTTCCTATCTGTCTCCTAACTTGGATCTTTAGATCCATGGCTTCCCATCCCTCCCAGATCTGTGCTTAGTAGTTAGGAAAAATCAAACTAAATTTACTAATTTTTCAGATATCCCTTTTTGAAAATAAATTTCAGTATCCACTAAGTGTGATAGCTAAGTCACCAATTAATAAGAAATATAAAACCATATATATTTTAAATTCTCAGTTTTAAAAAGTTAATTAAAAACACAGGTCTAGTTTTGGGATCCTGTTTTTGTATTAATATTTTATGAAGAACTACCACCTAAAATATATTCAGAGGACTCAAATATTATTTTTAATAAGTTAAAATTGAGAAAAGGCTTTCTTATATTCAATTAATTAAGACCCTGGGTTAAATAACTTGGGGGGGCTAAAGATCCCATTTCAATAATCAAAATTTGTGCAAAGTGAATGAGGAAATAAGTGAATGCCTGTAAAAGATAAAAGTAATATCCTATAACCTCAAGGTCAAAAAAGTAGTATGAATGATGAGTGCTACCTGGAAGAAGAGATTGCTAGGGGATATGGGGGCTGAAGGAGGACTTCTTGGAGGATAAAGAAGCTGAAATACAGTCCTCAAGGTAACTAGGTTCTAAACAGAAGACAGTATTTTATTTTATTTTATTATTTTTTAATGTATACTTTTTGTTGGAGTTTGATTTGCCAACATATAGTATAACACTCAGTGCAGAAGATAGTATTTAAACAGAAGAAATGACAGGGAGGAAAAGGCACAATAATAAAACAGTAATTCCCAAGTCAGGTTTGAAGGAATATGACTACAACAGTGTGACTATAACAAAACATGAATACAGAGAGGGGTAAGTGATGGGAATGGGTGATGAAATATTTTAATAGCAAGATAAAGAGCTTAGGTTCTGTATAGAATGGAGAGCCATGGAAGATCTCAGAAGAGGAGAGGCACATTACACACGCACAATTATTACTTCTACCCTCAGGTTGAGATCCTCCAGGACCAGAATGACATAGAATGAGTTCATTCCTTTTTCCATTGTAGACCTTCCTGCATTTGAAAATTGCTATTATTTCCTCCCATTTGGAGGAAGGATGAGGAGAGCAGATTGAAGGGAGAGGCTGAAATCAGGAGATCGATCCTTAAGAGGCCATTTGTAATTTACATGAGGCTTGAAAGAAAAGGATGGCTATGATTTCATGTAACTATAAACTTCCTCGCTACCAAAAAATATTCTTATAAAAAAAGGAAAGAAAAATGTTCTTACAAGCTGAATGTATATCTTACTTATTTCAATTTTAAACTTCAAAGCCTGATAGGCAGCTTTAAAACCAAGTTCTTTACTGAGAGAGGAAAGTGCTGTCTTTTCTTGAGAAAAACAAGAAAGACAATCCCATTTCCTGAGGTAGCCCACCCACACGGGTCTCTAAGAGAGCATCAGATGGCTTTTCCTGTGCAATTTCCAATTATTTCACATACTTCTCTCAGGATTGTGAGTAGTCTTGAAGCATCAACATAGCATCCATAAAAGTCATTGATGTTGTATTCCTTAAACATTTCCTTCAGCATAAAAGGGTATTTTCCAACTGAAAAAGTCTAAAATCTAAAACTTAAACCCATGTTTGTGCAACAAAAAAACATGCTGCAATAAAATTATCATGTGACCCTCTTTACAGCAATATTAACTCATTGACATTTTCAGGATTTTTGGTTATCACATTCTGATAACATTAAAACATTTTGATAATTACCCACACTATATAACATCCCCTATGTGTTCCTTCATAGGATTGATGGAAAAGTATTAAGACATAAGCAACACTATATTTAAAAATAAATGCCCTATGACCAAATAAAATGGATTTCACACCGTGACCTTAGTTGGCTCAGAACTACTTTCTTATCTATTTTCTAAGCTACAGTTTTCAGAACCCCCAGGACAGGATATATACATTTCAAGGTTCAAAAGAAGGTACCCTTTGTTCTATTAAATTGTCAAAGTTACAGTTGACCAAAGATTAGTCCTACAAAGTCTATAAAGAGATTTTAAAAATGCATTTATTAACCTCAAGTAATTAAGCCAATTTATCTAAAAACATGTATCACTGGATATACATACAATCATTTCAATTTCAATTTACTGTGTAACTGGTTTTAGTGAAAGGATTTAGAGTCTAAATTTAATTTGTTGAGGACTTTAGAACTTTTATGCTGTTAGGCACACTAACATAGCTCAGTAATTAACCATATTGATACTGTACACTGTACACTTCATATCTTCATGTCATTCTGAAATAGCATAATTTTTGGTCCTAAATTATATTTGCATAAACTAATAACAATAAAGAAGGAAAGATTAAGAACTAAGAGCAAATGTTGAGTATTCAGATAAAATCTTCATTGTAATTACATACATCTAGAAAACTAAAATTCAACAAAATTATAAGTAATGAAATTACACATATCTGGAGCCACATATTTACCTGACATTGCCCTTGGTGTTTCTGAGAACTGTTGCAGCAAAATTCTGTGTGACACCCACCAAGCTGATTCCATCCACCTCCACAATCTGGTCATTAACTTGTATTCTTTGGGAAAAAGGGAAAAATTACCCACAATTAACTTTTTTGATAGTACATTACCATTTCCAACACATAAGTTGACAAAATACTTGATTTTTATGATACTTTTACTGACCCAAAATTTGTCTTTTATCCACAAGCTCCTGATTTTAGGCAAATGCATAATGTTTTTTAAAAGATTGTTTTGATAATGGTCTCATTCATTTGGGGGATATAAAAAGTAGTGAAAGGGAATAAAGGGAAAGGAGAGAAAATTAGGAAAATATCAGTGAGGGTGACAAAACATGAGACACCTAATTCTGGGAAATGAACAAGGGGTAGTGGTAGGGGAGGTGGGTGGGGGGTTGGGGTGACTGGGTGATGGGCACTGAGGGGGACACTTGGTGGGATGAGCACTGGGTGTTATGCTATATGTTGGCAAATTGAACTCCAATAAAAGAAATTAAAAAATAAATGAATAAAAATAAAATCTTAAAAAGTGGGTAAAATGGGAAAAAAATAAAAGATCGTTTTGAAAAACAGAGATAAGCAATACTAAATGGAGAGATTTGGTTTGCCCAATATTTATATTCCTATTACAAAGGTAGGAACTGCTAACTGCTAAAAGAACTGCTAACTGCTAATGTATGACAAGCTTACATCATTTTTTGTCCTTAATAAATCACATAAAACATAACAAATCCAGCTGAAACCTGCTGTGGGCCTCTTCCCTAGCCCTGCCTTCCACCTCTACTCTTCAAGGAGAAAACATCACCAGGAATTGCAGAGAACCCTTCCTATTCAAGTTATAAGCTTGGAATTTTTAATGCTCATAACTAACTGTATGTATGTTTGCACAGACATGTATATATAAATGCATATATTTATTTATGTTTAGGGGCTACATGCAGTATTGGTGTTGTTTACTCTATAATGCTTTTAGGGATCCCTGGGTGGCGCAGCGGTTTGGCGCCTGCCTTTGGCCCAGGGTGCGATCCTGGAGACCCGGGATCGAATCCCACGTCGGGCTCCCAAGCATGGAGCCTGCTTCTCCCTCTGCCTGTGTCTCTGCCTCTCTCTCTCTCTCTGTGACTATCATAAATAAATAAAAATTTAAAAAATATATATATATAATGCTTTTAAATTTATATACATGTTTTATATATACCATTTTTTTTATGTCTCGAAAGGAAGTATTTCTTTCTTTTTATTTTCTCAAGTACTTTAAAGTATTTCAATCATGGAGAAATGCAGAGGGAATTAGGTAATAAATACCCATGTACCAAACATCCAACTTTATCAAATCTCAGCACCGTGCAATACTGGAGTGAGATTTTTTTTTTTCTAAAGAAATGTATTCCAGAAAAGCTAAGGCCCTTTATTATTCATCTCTAATTCTCGTCCCTTCACTGCTTTTATAGAGGTAGCCATCATACTAATTTTGGTGCTCAATCTTACTATGGATGTTTTGAAGTAGAAATAATATGTATACATGAATATACACAATATACGTGTACATTTGCCATTTTCAAACATTATGAAGGATGCCTCTCATTCTGCAATTTAGTTTGCTTCACTCAATGTTATGTATGAGATTTAACTACACATATAAATACCACTTGACAAACTCATTTTAACAACCCTGTACATACATCTTTTATGAATATATCAAAATATATTCATCCATTATTTGCAGACAGACAATTGCATTGTTTTCCATTTTAGCCATTATGAGTTCTGCTTGTACACGTCTACTTATGCACATGTGTGGGTTTCTGCATGATATATACCTAGAAATAAAATTCCTGAATCAAAGAACATATGCTTTTTCAACTTAAACAGACAAATTTTATTTCAAAATGCTTATGCCAATGCATATTCTCAACAGCACTCTTTGGAAGGTTCTGACTTTCCACGTTCTCACTAATACTTGGTATATTCTGATCCTTTAAATACTGGTGATCTTATAAGTGTAAAAAGACATCACACTGTGATTTTAATTGCATTTGCCTGATTACTAGACTGGTTGAACATTTATTCATATCTTTTTAAGTCATTCATTCACTTGTGCAAACTGTTAAATCATGTCTTTTACCCATTTTTTGTTGATGTTGTTGGATTAGGTGTCTTTTTTCTTACCAATTTACTGAAGATGTCCTTATATATCCTGTATATTAACACTTTCTCAATTAAATATGTTGCAGATACCTTTGGCCCAACTGTGGCTTA